>NW_026714928.1:0-41893 GCF_029784015.1 Lycium ferocissimum | reverse complement strand
CCTTCTTGTCTTTGATCATGAACTTGCAACCAAGAGTAACTTTCTTGCTCAAATAATTATCCCACGTTGGAGAGGACCCTCAAATTAGTGGAAATACTTGAAGAAAATTATTTTTGATCCAATACTTCAAGGCTTCTTCTCTTTTTTTTTTTTTTTTCCTCTCTTTGGCCGTCCCCTCTCCTCTCTTTCTTTCTTTTCTTTTTCTTGAACTAAAATGAAGACTTCTCATATATATATATATATATATATATATATATCTCTTCCAAGTCATGTGAGGGGCACATGCCCTCCTCTACACTTTTCTAGATTTTTCTTTTTCTTTTTCTTGAATTTTTCCCAAATAAAAGATGACTTATTTTGTCATCCTTTCCCCTTATTTTTCTTCACATGGCCCATGGCCCTTTTGGAACCTTCATGAACTCCTTTGGTAAAATTCCCGTTTTGCCCCTCGACTTTCCTCAATATTACCATTTTACCCCTAGCCTTCCACATTATTTCCATAAACCATTTTGCGAATTTCTCTTTTTACCCTTAGCCTCTCACAATATTTTCATACTAATAATAGTCATAAATAATATTCATGACAGCTCGTACATTAAAATAACTCTTGAAAATGATCCTGTCCTTAACTTGCCGCGACTTTCTCGAATTATCCGAAGGTATGAAATACGGGATATAACAATCTTTGTCCAATAGACAGACGGGACCCTGGCTAATTGCTCACAGGGGGAGTCTGACCGACACCACCCTGGGGGACCCGCGAAGGCCATGCACTAACAATGATTCCGGAATAACATCGGAATCGGCCATGCAACAACGATGCCAGAATAGATTGTCGGTCATCGGCCTCTCACAATCACTCAATTAAAAGAGTCGCTCAATCAATGATATCGGATAATTACCGGCTATTGGCCATGTATCATGAATATGAGGGAATGTATGCAACACACTTATCAACGATTCCGGAATTGAACGTCGGACATCGGCCTTCTCACAATCACTCTAGTAAAAGAGTTTATCAAACATCAATTTCATACAATCAACGATTTCGGAATGGATATTTGGACATTGGCCTTTACAATAACTCAAATAAGGAGTTCATCAAATATCAATTTACTCAATCAACGTCTTAGGATCATCACTTAGGTATCGTATGTGCATCATGAATGTGTGAGAATGAGTGCAATGCGTTCATCAAGTATCAACAATCAAGTTCAATATCATAAGTACCACGAAGGGGCAAACCATCAATGTATCATATCACAATACCATCAAGGGTATGCCAACAATATATCAATATTACTAGTACCAACAATGGGTACGTCAACAATGTATCACAATGCAAATATCAACAACGGTATGTCAACCATATCTCAGTCAAAATAGTAATATAGATTCTGATATTTGTCACTACTCGTAGCATTAACCATCAAAATGGAACAATAAACACACATAACGGGGTGGCTAGTCTCAACACATATCAGGGCCCAACCTAAGGCAATATCAGACCCAACTTCATACCCAAAGGTTCGCATGCTATCTCCGACATTATATTCTAAATATGTGATTCGCTATGCATAGTCTCACTAGAGGTAAGCCATAACCTACCTATGATTGCCGAACCGCAACACCAACAAGTCACTCTACTGCCTTGCCCTTCCTCTGAAGCTCAGAATCAAAGTAGCGTAAGCATGATCGAATTCTAAATTAGAAATCATGGAGAATGATACTAATATTGCTATGATATCAATTAGGTCCATTTTAACACTAGAAATTGGGGAAACGGGCCCACAAGGGCGAAACGGGAAATTCGCGGGTAAAATACCAAATTGAATCCTAGGTAATCATAACCCAATCATTAATTGTTGATTTAACTCAAGAATTGTCCCAAATCAGATTTCAAGTAAAAACCCCCAAATTGGGTATGAACCCTAATTCTCCAAATTCGAAATTCAACTTTAAAAGTGGAAGATATGGGCTTACTATGCTTAGATTCATCACACTTTAACATTAACATCATCAATTTATCAAGTATAATCTTAGAGAAAAATCTCCGAAAACCCTCTTTCAAATTCCATTTCTAAGGGATTGAAAAAGGAAGGGGAAAATCTAAGATTATTGTGATTAAAGAGGAGTAAAGGATTAGACAAAGTTTTACCACTAAGATTTCCTTCAGTTTGTCTCGAAGAACAGCTTTCCCAAGCTCCAATATCTAGATATGAAATAATGAGGGTCTAAGACTCATTTAATGCATTTAATGCCCGTCACCCACTACAGCGGCACTGTGACCGCCCCAGGGTCAAGCCTAAATGGCTCGTACCGCTTCAACGGCAGGTTCACCGCTTCAGCGGTGCCTCCAAAGTGGGCACCAGACACCAGAAACTTTAGCCCTGGGCACCAGACACCAGAAACTTTAGCCCAATGTTTTCCTTCGATCCGATTTTTTGACTAACTCCCGAGATAATACCTCTCATACCAGATACTTAACCCCACATAAAAATGCGCTACGAACGTACCCGTGGCCTCAAAATTTTCAACGGAGGTCTCGTTGACCGAGTCAACCACCAATGCCTTAATTACCAATTCCCATCCAAGTTTCGGAAGGCGTCCGAATGCATTGGGAACCGAACCAAATATACATACATCTTCTAAACAATACAGGTTCTAAACGACCATCCGGATCTCTCGAAATTGACAGAATTCGAAAAAAGGTTTGTTTACCAAAAAGTCAACCTTGGGTCAACCCTTTTTCACTTCAAGTCTATATTTTTTCCAAAGTTGCCCGAATCCAATCTAGACACCTCGAAAAGCGTGTCAACGATCCCCTCGGGTCAAAAGTGAGCCAATCAATGCTAGAGAACGGGCGAAAGTGGAAAAAGAACTATAACGACCAAGCGAGTCGTTACATCAGATACCAATTGAACCGTTGCTCATGCTCGAGCAAAAAAAAAAAGAAGGGAAGTGGGAAAATACCTAAATCAGTGAACAATTGGGGATATCGGCCATACATACTCAGTCTCCCAAGTAGGCTCTTCCACACGACGGTGCTTCCATTGCACCTTCACAGAAGCAATCTCCTTGGACCTCAACTTACGAACACCTGCCATCCAAGATCGCGATAAGCTCCTCCTCGTAAGTCAAATTCTCATCAAGCGATATAGAATCCCGACGGACAATGTGGCACCGTCGGCATGGTATCTCTTGAAAGATCGAAACATGGAAAATCGGGTGAACTCTCGCCAAGCACAGCGGCAATGCTAACTCATAAGCTACATCAACGATACAATCCACGATCTCAATCGGGCCGATGTATCTGAAGCTCGGCTGCCCCTCTTACCAAACCTCATAACACCCTTCATGGGTGGTGAAACCTTCAATAGAACACGATCACCAATAGCAAACTTCAAATCCCGAACCTTCTCAACCGCATACATCTTCCGCCGCTGCGAGTCGCCACGAGTCCGCCCGAATAATTCTCACTCTATCCAGGGACTCTCTCATAGATCCGTGCTCACGGGTAGAGCCTCAAAACCCTCGAACCAACCGATCGGAGATCTACACCTCCTACCATATAAGGCCTCAAAAAGCGCCATACCAATACTCGAATGATAACTGTTATTGTATGCAAACTCCACTAAGGGAAAATGCTGATCCCAATGACCACCAAAGTCAATAACACATGCTCTCAACATGTCCTCGAGCACCTGAATGGTCCGCTCGGACTGGCCATCGGTCTAGGGGTGGAATGCTGTACTAAAGTCCCATCGGTACCCAACTCGTCATGAAATGCTCTCTAGAATCGGGAAGTGAAGATAGTACCCCGATCAGATATAACAGAAATAGTGATCCCATATAATCGCACAATATCCCGAATATACATCTTGGATAACTTCTCCGCGGTATAAGAAACCTGAACCGAAACAAAGTGAGCGAACTTAGTCAATCGATCCAATATCACCCAAATAGAATCAAACTTGCCAAGGTCTTCTAAGACCCGTGACAAAATCCATAGTAATCCTCTCCCACTTCCACTCGGGAATGGGCATCCTCTGAAACACCCCCCAGGTCGCTGGTGCTTATACTTTACCTGTTGACAATTTTCACACTTAGCCATAAAATCAACTATATCCCTCTTCATGCGGCGCCACCAATAATGCTGCCTCAAGTCACGGTATATCTTAGTCACTCTCGGATGAATGGAATAGCGAGAGCTATGGGCCTCAGATAAGATCACCTGAATCAGATCACTAACACGAGGAGCTCATACGCGTCTTTTAATCCTCAGAATGCCCTCAGAATCAATCACGGCCTCCTTGGCCTTCCCTCTCGACACCCTCTCTCGGATCTTGCTCAACTGAGAATCCTCAAACTGATGAGCCTTGATCCGATCCAATAACGATGATCTCACCTCTATATAAGCCAAAAATCCTTCCCGAGGCTGAGATGTCGAGACAGACGAAACTGTTGGCCAGAGTCTGAACCTCCATGGCCAACGGACGCTCGGAAACAATCAATCGAGCTAAACTCCCCATACTCACTGCCTTGCGACTCAAGGCATCAGCTACCACATTGGCTTTACCAGGGTGATACAGAATAGAGATGTCATAGTCTTTCGAAGCTCCATCCATCGGCGGCTCTCGAAATTAAGATCTCGGCGGGGGTAAACACATCTTTACCGAAGGTTACGGTGATCGGTAAAAACCTCACAATGGACATCGTACAAGTAATGCCTCCAAAGCTTCAAGGCGAAGACTACGGCCAACAACTCCAAATTATAGGTGGGGTAATTCTTGTCGTGAACTTTCAACTGACGGGAAGCATACGCTATCACTCTATCCTCCTGCATCAACACCGCACCCAAACCCATACGGGAAGCATCACAATAGACCGCGAAGTCCTTGCCCTCCACAGGTAAGGCTAGGATCGGGGCAGCGGTCAAAAGAAGCTTGAGCTTTTGAAAGAACTCCTTACAATCATCCGTCCACTGGAAGGGAACATCCTTTTGAGTTAATCTAGTCAAGAACGAAGTAATGGCAGCAAAACCCTTCATAAAACGACGATAATAACTGGCCAAACCCACAAAACTATGAATTTTGGTACCATTAGTGGGCCTCGCCCAACCCCTCACAACCCCAATCTTCTGTGGGTCAACTATAATCCCCTCTTTGGACACCACATGACCCAAGAATGCCAAAGACTCTAACATGAACTCACACTTAGAAAATTTCGCAAATAGGCTATGTTTCTTCAACAACCTAAGGACAATACGAAGATGGCTCTCATGCTCCACTCTAATTTTGGAATACACCAAGATGTCATCAATAAACACAATCACAAAAGATTCAAGGAACGACTTAAAGATGCCATTCATCAAAATGCAACTGGGGCATTGGTAAGCCCGAAAGACATCACTAGAAACTCATAGTGGCCATATCTCGTCCGAAATCGTTTTGAATATCCTCCGCCCTAATCTTCAATCGGTGATAGTCGGAACGTAAATCAATCTTAGAAAACACCGAAGCATCCTGAAGCTGGTCAAATAGATCATCAATACGAGGCATATGAAAATTATTCCGGATAGTGACCTTGTTCAACTGGCGGTAATCAATGCATATCCTCATGGTCCCATCTTTCTTATTCACAAATAACACTGAAGCACCCCAAGGGGAGATGCTCGGTCTAATGAACCCCTTGCTCAATAAATCCTGCAATTGTTCCTTAAGCTCTCTCAACTCGGCAGGTGCCATCCGATATGGTGGGATGGAAATAGGATGATTACCCGGGTCCACGTCGATGCAGACATCAATGTCACGATCGGGTGGCATACCCGACAAATCTGACGGAAATGCCTTCGCGAACTCACTCACAATAGGAATAGACTCAAGGGATGGAGATGCAACCGTCCTATCACGAATATGCGCCAAATACGCTAAACACACCTTACTTACTAACTTCTTCGCCCGAAGGAAGAAAATAATCTTCTTTGGAGCGGGACTAGGAATACCTCTCCACTCAAGCCTAGGGATGCTCGGCATGGCTAAAGTGACTGTCTTGGCGTGACTGTCCAAAATCGCATGATGATAAGGAGAAAGCCACGACATACCCATAATATCAAAGTCCACCATATCAAGAATCATCAAATCTACCCAGGTGTCATACCCTATAAAAGTAACTAAACAAGACCGGTAGACTCTATCACGACCCCAACCCGTAGGCCGTGACTAGTGTCCGAATTGGACACTCATATGTCCCTGACACTCAGAATTAGCATACTTAAGTTGCATAAATACAAATAATCACAGATAGTCTCAGATTATCACATAATAGCCACCAAATATCACAAAGCCGGCGAGGGCTCGTCGTATTGTACATAGCATGCCAAAATGCGCATATGCAGCCGACAAGGCTGTCATGGCGGATAGGACCGCCCAAACATAAAGCGTACGAACACAGCTATACAGGGACAACCATAACCCACATACATGTCTACAGACCTCTAAACAGAGTAACAGAATCATATGATGGGACAGGGCCCCGCCGTACCCCCCCGAACGAATATATACATATGCAAATTAAAAGTATATATACCAAAATATAGGCTCGGATGAAGGAGCACTCCCGAACGACGAAATAGGTGTCCTAGGCGGGTGGATCACCGAGCCGAGCGTCTGTACTCGGCGGCATGAAACGCAGCCCCCGAAGAAAGGGGCCGCACGAATATGTACCGAGTATGCAAAGCAAGGAAAATATAGTAGCGTAATCATAATCGAATAAGGTACGTAAAATAAGTACAATATGAAAATTTCAAAACATTTAGTTTAAAAAACATAAATCATGCACGGGCTCTTAGAACGATGTGTCGCCCGCCTTTGTCGATGGTGCCATACCACTTCATACTCCCGATTTCACATCTCCGAAACCCGACATATCACATCACATCATAACGCCGTAACACATCATAACGCCATGTTTATACCCAGCCCTACTGAAGAAGAAACTGTGAACCGTAACACATCATACCGAATATCACATAGCGCGCACGAAACATAGCCTACCCGGGACCCGGCGAAGGAAGTACTAACCATATGCACGAGCGGAGTCGTGAGTAACCATATGCATAAAATCATAGTCATAACTCATTAAATAAATAAGGAATCCATACTCGGGAATTAAGGTGAAAGTAATACTAAGTCCTTCCTGAAGGTCATTAAGAATGAACATAGAAAAGTCGCGGGACCCACGAACGGGTGTCAACCCCATCCGAGCCCGCTTATGTAATTTAGGGGATGTTATGCCTTATGGAATCCCCTACGAAAGTTTCGGGGCGATCCGAGCTCGTCTACGAAAGTTACGAGCGTTCGTAGTTTCGGAATCTTTTTAAGAGCAAAATACTTTACATAGTTTTAGAAATTCAATCATATGAAAACATAAGTACTCTAACTTGACCATATTAAGAGAATAAGTCTAAGGAGGTGAATAAAAGCTGTATACAAGCTCGGATCGTAAGAGTGGAATTTCCCCGGGGTTCATATCATAGCCTACTTAACACTAGGACATGCCAAAAGAACGACAGTTTAGGGCATTCCAAGATCTACATAACGCCAATAAGTATCCAACATTAGCTAAGCATTTAGGCATTCAATTCCAAACAAACATCAAATTCTACGAAATTTGGGCGAGATTTCACCAGAAATACACCAACCTCGAGATTACAACCTCGGCCAAATTCATCAACAACAACACCAACAACCAAACTATAACATCAATAATCAATTCGGGAATGCATTTTAACATTAGTAGCTCTTTTCACATAACTTCAACAACATTCATAATATTCCAACTGTTATATCCCGTACTTTGAGCAACGGGACAATATGAGTGAATTATGACAAGTTAGGAATTAGACAATTCCGGGACATGAAGTCGGGATTTTTAATCACGATTGTGTTTTTTTAAGAATATAAGTGGTGTATGACTTTATTGGTATGAAGGTATTAAGGAAACATTTGGGGTCCAAAATGGATTAAGAAAAACTTGTATTTCTATGGAAAATGAGGGCTAGTGTTTATTATATCCCGCATTTTGTACGTCGGAATATTTTAAGACAATTGCGGGAAGTTAAGGGCAAGGCCATTCCCCGGTTTTGTTTTAATGCGCAAGCACTGAATATTATTATTGGCGTGGAATGTTAGCTGGCAAAGAGAGAAATTCGCAAAAATGGGGCCGTGAAAATAATGCGGAAGGCTAGGGCAAAATGGTAATATTGAAAAAGTCGAGGGGCAAAACGGGAAATTTCGCATAAGTTTCTTGAATGATCCAAGGAGGTCATATTGACCATGTGAGGAAAAAAAAAACAGAAAAAAAGAAAAAAAAAGATGACAAACAAGTCATCTTTGCTAGAAATTAAAAGAAAATTCTAGAGAGAGGGGCATGTGCCCCTCACATGACTTATATATATATATATATATATAGGGAGGGAGTTCATCTTTTTATTTGAAGATAATGAGAGAAAGCATGAACAAAAAAAAAAAGAGAAAGAACAAGATGGAGCCTATTCGGCCATGAGAGAAAAAAAAAAGGGGAGAGAATTGATCAAGAAAAATTGTTTTCCTTCTAGCAAATCAATCAAGTGGAACGTCCCTAACAACATGGGGGAGTTGTCGAGCAAGCTAAGCATTAGTTCGGGCAATTCATGAACCCTAGCCAAGTTGAGAAGTGAAAGGATAAAGGTATGTGTTCAATCTTCTTTTAAATGTGTTATGAATGATATGTATATAATGTTGTATGGGAAACGGATGAAATTCATGAAATAGATTTGTGTCTGGGGTGGCCGAATGGGGTTGCATGGTGTAGGTATGATGAAATAATGTTATTAAATAGTTTGAGTGTTGATGTCAGGAACTCCATGATGAAAAATGTTTAATGGTTAGAAATAAAATGGAAGTTGGTTGCGGGTTATTGGAGAAGTTAATGCAATGTTAGAATGTTCCCTTTATATTTACATGAATGATGTTGTTAATGCATGGTTGTTGATATGGGGTTATGAATCTAGAATAAGAAATGTGTGGTTAATACTTTTGTTGAAGTTGGAGGATCGGGTAGCATTGGATGGATTATAGTATTGCTAGAATAATTGTTGGTATTGTTGTTGGTTTAGGCGGGTTGCATTCCCGGATTGTTGTTGGATTTAAAAATGGGCCGAGTTAGAATCTCGGGATGGCGCATTTACGGGAAATGCTGCCGAAATTTTGGTAGACAAGTGTTACTTTGAGAATTTACTTTTAGATGCTCAAGTTGACATTTGGTAAATGTGACCAATTTGTAGATTCCGGTGGATTTGGAACTTGAATTTGAGTCGCGCGTGCAGGCGGAAAAGGTATGTAAAACTTCACTTTCCTTCTTTGGCATGTCTTAGGACGTAATAGGCTTGAATACGTGCTTCTGGGACAATTCCTCTAGAAATCCGAGATTGAAATTAGTTACTATTCATTCGGTAGAATTGAAGTAGATGTCCATGAAAAGTTGAAAGAAATGTCTAAACACCTAGAACTTGCAGGAATAGGATCCGCTTCATTCTAAGACTCTCATAAGTCATGCCATGAAACGTATTATACGTAAATTGTGTACGCCGCCTCATTTGACTCGAGGTGGGCCCACTATTCCCTAATTTCCTCCTTTAGCTCCATTTGGCTTATTTCCGTATTACCGTTAAAGGAAATTTTTGGATATCATTCCGACTACTAAATAATAGTTGTTTTAATTAACCTCGATTTCAAGGCACGAGTTTCTTCATAAAAAAGTTCCTAATGTTTTTCGAAATATTTATTCTTTTTCTTTTCCAAGTCCGAGTTTTATAATTCTTTTTGAAAGTTTCTATATCTAGAACGACGACTATGATTTTACAATGACAAGAAGGATGCTAAATATGAGAAAATGTCTATGACATGATATGCTATGATATGATATGGTACGAAATGACATGTTCTATGTTCTCTTAATGTTATTCTCTGTTGGTAGTCTCGCCTTATGATTATCGATCCTCCAAGGTGAGACAAAGCGGCCATGATTACTCCATAATGCGATCGGAGGTTTCCGACCTTACGTCCCTCAGCGAGTACATGACTTTCTTTAGGCTCTCATACGCATGCCATACACTGTATATGGGTTGGGGGATGTGGATACATGTATATGTGGGGAATGGGAAGGGAGACATGTTTCATTGCCACACAGTCGGGCCTGGCTTATCATCCGGACGCGGATGCAACGTGACGCGGACATATGGGCGAGCCGACGTATTTCGGCGTATGTGGCGGCCGCTTTGTTCGGCGCTATGATACCATATGACCAAGCAAGCATGCATGGCATCCGCCCGGGGCACTCATATGCACGAGTCTGACTTTACATGATATGATTCATATGTACAGGCTACGAGTTTATGATATGATCCATATGTACAAAGCGACTTTACCCATGACATAATCTTTAGTATGCACAAATTTTACTCCCTTATACGTGATATGTCTCATGTGTACGGATATGCTCTACATCTCCATACTGTTGTTGTTGCACATGATTATGTCTCTTTCTATGTTACCATCCATGTCTTACATACTCAGTACATTGCTCGTACTGACCCCTCTTTCGGGGGGCCGCGTTCCCCATGCCGCGGGGCAGGTGAACCGGATGAGCCGAAGCGAGCATAGAAGATGTCCCGGCGGGGGTGGGTAGGCTCCACTTGTCCTGGAGTGCTGCCGAGTCAGAGTATATGTGCCATGATGATTTGTTCAGAGTTAGAGACTTTGCAGACAGAGTCGTGGGTGATGGGTTGTCAGTCTGTAAGCGGCTCCAACAGCCGATATGTCATTTTGTGTTACGACATACGTTCTATGTGATTATAGATTTTGTCTGAGTTATTATTGAAAAAAAAAAATTTCTATGTATTCATTTCTTACTAATTCATTAGTTCATATGTGTAATAGAATTAGCGGGTTCGCTCGCTCCGTATACGGGGTCGGGTGCCCATCACACCCTAGTAAAGTCGGGGTGACAAAAAAGTGCCGGCCATTTAGTTGTGGGCCAAGGCCACATGAATTTATTTTCTATAGGGATTTAAAAGATGACTAAGTCATCTTGCTCTTCATTTTATTTCTAGAAAAATCAAGAAAACAAGGAGAAGAGAGAAGGGAGATTCAGCCATAGAGAGCAAATTTCAAGACCAAGGAGCTTCCATCAAAAAAATTGATTCTTCTAGTAAAACAACTAATTCAAGGGTGCTTATTAACGTGGAAGCGTTATTCGGATCAATAAGCCATCCGTTTCCCTTATTCATCACCTTAGTTGACGTGTGAAGTGAAGAAAAGATAAGAATTAATTCTCTTTTATGTGTTGTGAATGGTGTGGGCATGTTGTAGTATGTGAATATGAATGAAATTCATGAAAGTCTAGGTGTTGGGAGCCAAACCGTGAACATGGAATATGACTTGTGGCGTGGTACATATGCAATGTTATGTAGAATTGAGAGATTGAATTATATGTAGCATGTTTCCTTGTTGTTGTTGTCACACCCCGGTCTTACTAGGGTGTGATGGGCACCCGACCCCATATTCGGAGCCGAGCGAACCAACTCTATTACACATATGAGCTATGAATTAGTTAGAAATGAATACATAGAAATTTTTTTTTACCAAGTAAAATCCGACATCATATAAGACTCGTGACACGAAACATAATAACATATGTTCTTGCCGAGCCGCTTACGTACCGACAACCCAATACCCACGACTCTGTCTGCAAAGTCTCTAACTTCGAACAAAGCATCATAGCGTCTATACTCCGACTCGGCAGCACTCCAGGACAAGTGGAGCCTACCAACTCTGCTGGAACATCCTCTATGCTAGATTCGGCTAAATGCAGGTGTACTGCGCGGCATGAAACGCAGCCCCCGAAGAAGAGGGGTCAGTACGAGCAATGTACTGAGTATGTAAGGCATGAAAAATAATACTACAGGAACATAAGTATGAATACCATGGAATCATAGAACATGTGATGAGATAAGAGGATAACCTGTACATGTGAATGCCTTTTGGGATTCCATGCATGCTTGTCTTTCCTTTTTTTAAAAAAACATTTCTTTTCATAGACGTAGAAAATAGAACTTATGTCATATCATGTCTTAACATATAGTATCGTATCATATCATATCATATCATATCATATGTTATATCATATCAATTCATAGTATGTCATGTAGTATCATAGCACCGAACAGTCGATCGGCTCGCCCACATTGCGCCGAAATACTCCGCTTGCCCATAAATCCCGCGTCCGGGATGATAAACCAGCTGACCAGGTGGCAATGAAACATGTTTCCCTTCCCATTCCCCATGTATCCCTTCCCCCACCCCATGTGCATATACATATCTCATATACATATGTCATATAAGCATGCAGGAGAGCCCAAAGAAAAGTCGTGCATTCGTCGGAGTGACGTAAGGTCGGTAGCCTCCGATTACTTTATGGAATAATCATGGGCGCTTTGTCTCACATTGAAGGAACAATTATAAAGCGAGACTATCAATCAAGGATAACATCACGGGAAAACATAAAACAAGGACATAACATATCATTTCATATATTTTGAAACCTTTAAGATAGTCATTATCCAGAAATGGCTTGGCACCTCGTATCGTCGTGTTCATGGTAAGAACATATCCTTGACATATTCGTCCTAGTCATTTTCTCATATCTCGCATCACCATTGTCATCATAAAATCATAGTCGTTGTTTTGGTCATAAAAGCTTTCAAAAATCGTAAAACTTGGATTTCAGAGAAAAATGGATATTTTGGAAAACATTCATAAACTTTTAGAAAGGAACATCATGCTTTGAAATCATAACTTCTAACTTTTGAAAATAAGGACGTTATGGGAGCATTTATAAGATCGCAACATATGATTCATGCCATAGAAGGAAAAGGGACGAGCCTTAACATACCTGCGCCGCGCCTTATTAGCTACACCTATTTGTCCGAACTTGTGCCGTTAGTCTACATTCAAGAAAATTGACACTATCGTCAGATTCATTGTCATTCACTTGTCTTATCTTCTCTAATAGTTTCACTGATATTCTGCCGAAATTTCGGCAGCATCTCCCCTGTAAATATACCACCCCGAGAATGCGACTCGGCCAATTTCAATCAACCACAATCCGGGAATTCAACCCGGCCAAACTATCAAC
Organism: Lycium ferocissimum; assembly: GCF_029784015.1. Lineage (NCBI taxonomy): Eukaryota > Viridiplantae > Streptophyta > Magnoliopsida > Solanales > Solanaceae > Lycium > Lycium ferocissimum. Next base: position 28,657 of record NW_026714928.1, on the reverse strand, counting down.
AATACCAACACTTATTCTAGTAACACTTCAATATTCCATTCAATCTAGTTCAATTCAATTCAATTCAATTCACATAATATTCTAACAACTCAATCAACATACTACTTTATCCGAAACCTTCAACTTCAACAACAACCATGCATTTCATTATCATTCATATACGTTAACTACAACAACAACCTTCATTCTACGTCACATAATCCATAACGACAACAACTAGAATGTCAAATAAAATCAATTTACTACAACTTACCAAACCCTCTACCATTCGGCCACAACAACTTTACATATTTTCATGCATTTTCATCCATCTCTATACATTCCAACAACAACAAAAGACTAAGTAAAATTTATTCATTTTTCCCATGCAACACAACCCGCACACACACGGCCAACTCATGCAACACACGGCCACAACTACCATCCACAACTCAACAACCAAATTACTAAATAAAATCCATTCATCACATCTATACAATACAACACATATTCGGCACACACCACACGACCACATTACCATTTGCATGTTTTCATGTTTTTCATCCATTTTTCCATACTATAACATGTACCAAACATCCATAGCACATAAAAGAAAATTGGTTCTTACCTTTTCCATTCAACTTCCCTCTTAGTTAGGGTTTGTATATGACGCAAGGAGTGATTCTCTTGCTTCAACACTTACTCCATGTTATAGAGGGCCTTCCAATTAGTAGGAAAGATGGAAGAAAATAATTTTCTTAGCCAATTCCATGGGCTAAATTTGGGGAGCTTGGCCGAATGCTCCCTCTTTTTTTTTTTTTTTTTTTTTCTTTCTTTCTTTCTTCCACTCTTTTAATTGAAAGATGACCTCCCTCATATATATATATATAAGACTACAAGCATGTGAGGGGAACATGCTCTCTCTCTCCATTTTTCTAGAATTTTCTTCTTTTTTTCTTTTTCTTTTCTAGAATTTTTCTTAAATGCACAATATATATATATATATATATATATATATAAGATTTGGTCCAACATGGCCTTTTCTTGAACACTTTGGTCCTTCAAGAACATTCTTGAACACTTTTTGAAATTACCATTTTGCCCCTAGCCTTCCACATAATTCCCATGATGCCACTTTTTCACAAATTTCAATTTTTTCCCTTAGCCTTTCTCAATATTCTCATCTAATAATGTTCATAATTAATATTCACAACCAACTTGCACATTAAAATAATTTTGGAAATGGTCTTGCCCTCGACTTTCCTCGACTATCTCGAAATATCCGAACGTACGAAATACGGGCTATAACATCCTCCCCCCCTTTAGAACATTCGTCCTCGAATGTTCAACTGACCTTATGGGCGTCATAATACTACGGAAGGGTTCCGTTTATAGCTTCTCCTTCCTTTATGCCCGTTTCTTATCCTTTACCTCGTTTTCCTTATAATCGAACTCCTTGACCTTTTCATGAGTCCTTGTTCGATATCATGGGTTTTCTAATTTACTGGACCAATGCATTACCCTTGTCTTTCACAGACCATCTCTTTTCTGTTACTGTTCATCACCACACCTTAACGGAAACCATGTCCGGGTACACAATCTTTACTTAACGATCTAGCGTAGCTACAGACTTCTCTTTTATCCTCCTGTCTGTCTCTTGGTACACCTTTTATCATTTCGTCATTATTTCTCCCCAGTGTTCTTGCGATATGCCAGTATATTTTGAACTCCGCTCCCAAGCTAATAGACTTCCTTTTCTAATACTTGAGAATGTTGCGACCCCTTTTTCAGGGCTAATATAATATAGTCTCCCCCCCTTTATAAGGGGTTCCTTACATACCAACAGTCCTTTTATGAAGTCTCCGTCTATACCTTATTTCTCATCTCTCTTCCCAACTCTACACCGAACATATCGAAAATTTCTTGTCTTAAGTTCTTCTTTTGCTTTCGACCCATGTCGCCATTTGTCCACATTTCCTATACTTTTCCATCCACTACTCGTCCTTTCACTTGCTCAGTTCACCTGTTCGCAATTCCTTCTTACAGCTTCCACTCTCTTTATCCCTTTCACATGTTACCTAAATCATCTCGCACTTTGCCGGTAGTTTCTCTCAGGAACTTTACTTACTGAGGTTTCTTACCTTTCACCTCCCTTCGACACTTTATTCTCTTTGTTTTCCATCTACTCACTCCTTCCTTATATATATATATATATATATATATACATATACATTTACTATCAACTAGCCCACAAAGTACTTCCAAACACTGTTCGAGCCTAACCTATTTCTAGGGCTGTAATGCACTTCCTGTCTCTTCACCGAACATGTCTGCCTCGTCCTATACGTCTTTTTATTTTCTCCAACCATCCCATATGCTCTAGTTTCCCTTAGGCTACTTTAACTTCTCATTTGTCTCTTAAGTCTGAATATATCGAATTTCTCGTATACTTCCCAGGGGGTCACCCATCATAGATTTGCTTCCACCTGAGCACGCTTAACCTCGAAACTTTGGTGGAATCCGGTGCCTTAATGCTGCTATAATCGCGTCCGCGCTCTCACATGACCTTTATTACCTGATCTGGGGCAAATTGAAGCCTTACAGATTCCGGGACATTTTCGTAACACGTCCTTCTTTTACAATTATTGTTTTACCCTTTTCGGTTCCCAATGTTCACCTCCCACTTGTGTGTGTGACTACTTCCTGTCCCGGGTCTCTAGATTCCCGAGGGTAGTGATCGCACCTTCATCGTCATGCCAAATCCATAACCTTTCTTGAAACGTCGCACCTCGCTTATTACCTGTTTATCATATTTCCTTTCCGCGCTTCTTCCTCTTAGACGTACCCATTCTGGCAGAACCTCTTTTATCATTCCTGCTTATTCAAATCTGTACGCGGCAAATATCGACAATACCGCACAGAACATACGGCTACATGGCATATTCCAGCCGTCCAGACTTCCCGCCCAAGTACGTAACAATTATCCGTCCCCGTAACTTTCCGTATCGACTTGCCATTTTCCGTCGTAGGTAAAACTTTATAGAGATTCTTATTTCTTATGACTTGGCTCTATCGCACGATCACAAGACGGAGAAAGAAGGTCAACAATCCCTAGATGCCCCGCCCTCCCCGTTTATAAATGTGGCCGGCTTCACACCCATAAACAGGACTCTACCGGACACGACTTTGCAGACAACCCTAGGACCGACCGCTCCTTCCGATACCACTTTGTCACACCCCGGTCTTACTAGGGTGTGATGGGCACCGACCCCATATTCGAGCCGAGCGAACCCGCTAACTCTTATTACACATATGAACTTATGAATCAGTTAGAAATGAATACATAGAAATTTTTTTTCCAAGTAAAATCTGACATCATATAAGACTCGTGACACGAAACATAATAACATATCGGCTGCTGGAGCCGCTTACAGACTGACAACCCAATACCCACGACTCTGTCTGCAAAGTCTCTAACTTCGAACAAAGCATCATAGCATCTATACTCTGACTCGGCAGCACTCGGACAAGTGGAGCCTACCAACTCTGCTGGAACATCCTCTATGCTAGATTCAGCTCATCTGGGTGTACTGCGCGCGGCATGAAACGCAGCCCCCGAAGAAGAGGGGTCGATGCGAGCAATGTACTGAGTATGTAAGGCATGAAAAATAATACTACAGGAACATAAGTATGAATACCATGGAATCATAGAACATGTGATGAGATAAGAGGATAACCTGTACATGTGAATGCCTTTTTGGCTGGATGCCATGCATGCTTGTCTTTCCTTTTTTAGAAAAAAAACATTTCTTTTCATAGACGTAGAAAATAGAACTTATGTCATATCATGTTATATCATATCATATCATATCATATCATATCATATCATATCATATCATATCATATCATATCATATCATATCATATCATATCATATCATATCATATCATATCATATCGTGTTATATCATATCAAGTCATAGTATCATATAGTATCATAGCACCGAACACCGGCGTCGGCTCGCCCACATTGCGCCGAAATACTCCGGCTTGCCCATAAATCCTCGCATCCCGCGTCCGGGATGATAAACCAGGCTCGACCAGGTGGAAATGAAACATGTTTCCCTTCCCATTCCCCATGTATCCCTTCCCCCACCCCATGTGCATATACATATCTCATATACATATGTCATATAAGCATGCAGGAGAGCCCAAAGAAAAGTCATGCATTCGTCGGAGTGACGTAAGGTCGGTAGCCTCCGATTACTTTATGGAATAATCATGGGCGCTTTGTCTCACTTTGAAGGAACAATTATAAAGCGAGACTATCAATCAAGGATAACATCACGGGAAAACATAAAACAGGGACATAACATATCATTTCATATATTTTGAAACCTTTAAAATAGTCATTATCCAGAAATGGCTTAACATTTCGTATCGTCGTGTTCATGGTAAGAACATATCCTTGACATATTCGTCCTAGTCATTTTCTCATATCTAGCATCATCATTGTCATCATAAAATCATAGTCGTTGTTTTGGTCATAAAAACTTTCAAAAATTGTAAAACTTGGATTTCGGAGAAAATGGATATTTTGGAAAACATTCATAAACTTTTAGGAAGGAAATCATGCTTTGAAATCATAACTTCTAACTTATGAAAATAAGGACGTTATGGAAGCATTTATAAGATTACATCGTATGATTCATGCCATAGAAGAAAAGGACGAGCCTTAACATGCCGCCCGCGCCTTACTAGCTACACCTATTTGTCCGAACTTGTTAGTCTACATTCAAGAAAATTGACACTATTAGATTCATTGTCATTCACTTGTCTTATCTTTCAATAGTTTTCACTTATGATCCGCCGAAATTTCGAAAGATCTCCCCCTATAAATATACCACCCCGAGAATCTATCTAGGCCAATTTCAATCAACCACAATCCGGAATTCAACCCGGCCAAACTATCAACAATACCAACACTTATTCTAGTAACACTTCAATATTCCATTCAATCTAGTTCATTCAATTCAATTCAATTCACATAATATTCTAACAACTCAATCAACATACTACTTTATCCGAAACCTTCATCTTCAACAACAACCATGCATTTCATTATCATTCATATACGTTAACTCAACAACAACCTTCATTCTACGTCACATAATCCATCACACAACAACTAGAATGTCAAATAAAATCAATTTACTACAACTTACAAACCCTAATATATTCGGCCACCACAACTACTTATATATTTTCATGCATTTTCATCCATCTTTACTACATTCCAACAACAACAAAAGACTAAGTAAAATTTATCCATTTTTTCCATGCAACACAACCCACACACACACGCCAACTCAACCCACACACACGGCCAACCACTACCATCCACAACTCAACAACAAATTACTTAATCTTCAAATCCATTCATCACATCTATACAATACAACACATATTCTTACACCCACACTACCAATATATTACATTTTCAACAAGCATGTTTTCATGTTTTTCATCCATTTTTCATACTATAACATGTACCAAACATCCATATAACATAAAAGAAAATTGGTTCTTACCTTTTTCCATTCAACTTTCCACTCTTAGTTATGAATTTGTAAATGAGTCAAGGATATTCTTGTTCTTCAACACTTCCATGTTGTAGAGGACCTTCCATTAGGTAGGAAAACTAGGAGAAAATAATTTTTCTTCATCAATTTTCCATGGGCTAAATTTTGGGAGCCATGGCCGAACCCACTCCTCTCCTTTTTTTTTTTTTTTTTTTTTTTTTTTTCTTTTCTCACTTGTTTCTCCAATTGAAGTGATGAATAATTCATCCACTCATATATATATATATATACTTATGAGCATGTGAGGCACATGCCTCTTCTCTCATTTTTCTAGAATTTTCTAGAATTTTTTTTTTTTCTAGAATATTTCTTAAATGCACAAAGATGACCATATATATCTTGTTTATATATATATTGGTCCATATATATATATATATCATGGCCTTTTTGTCTATTTGATTACACAATTTGGTCCTTCAAGGGCCTTGGCCCAACATTCTTGAACACTTTTCCAAATTACCATTTTTTTCTTTCTAGCCTTACTTAGGTTGGTATTTTTCCATGAAATAAATTTCACAAATTTCAATTTTTACCCTTAACCTTTCTCAATATTCCATATCAACAATACTCCTAAATAATATTAATAACCAACTTGCACATTAAAATAGTTTTGGAAAGCGATCTTACCTTCCACATTCCACGACTTCTTCGAAATGTCCGAGCGCACGAAATACGGGCTATAACATGTTCACTGGCTGCCCTGTCATCAAGAAATAGACTATGCATACCTTTTCCTTTTGTACCTCCGAGAAATGATGAAGTGGCATGATTTTGGCATTTAAAAGGCGCAACCAAACCCGGGCTTCTTTACAAAAATTGCTCATACTCATGCTCATACGCGCCCCGTGTCACGACCTAATTTAAGATCGCGCGGGCACTACCTTTCCCTCCGCGTAGGCGAACCCTCAATCAATAACATAGAAATCGATGAGAAAATTTGAATACTCCAATAACTAATTTCGATTAACGGCAAATCAATATATAATAAACTTCAATATTGAAAATATTTACAACCGTTAAATAAGTAAGACTCTTTTCAAGTTCCCGCGACTCGTCTAGACTGGCTCTGATAGAGACTAAGACACGAATTACCATAACACTATAAGACCCAACCTCCGTCCTTTGAATGAAATGGGAGAGGCCTTCGATTAGGCACCGCGCACCCAAGCATCTTTGCAATCAATCGTCCGAAACACTCTACACCTAAAAAGGGTGTAGCAAAAGCAGTATCAGTACAATCCACGTGTACTGAGTAGGCATCATAGGCCGACAATGGTTAGTAACACATATCAATAAAACAATTCACGAATAAATATGATATAACTAAATCAAATCGTAATCCATGCACCGCTCATTATAACATCGAGATCCTTAAATCCTTATCTCCTTTCTAACAATCACAAGACAATTCCACAACCTTCCTTACCAAATCATTTGTCATTATACCTACGCTTTGGATCTAGAAGTCAACTCATTATTAAGAATCCTTTATTATACATCCCCCTAGAGGTCAACGTATCCTACGAACGATCCACAAGACAACCAACCAGTAAAATCAAATCTAATCAAGACAAGTATACACCATTATTTAAATAGCATTTAATCCCAATTCCATTCCAAGTCTTAACGTATCAATCCGAATCCAAAGATCACAAGTACAACACCAAAGCATCTCAGAATCAAGCCATAATGTAATGCAATGAAGCAGTGTATAAATGCAATGCAATGCGGTAGTGTATGAATGAAATGCGATGCCATGCAAATGTGGTGTACGTATCTACAGGACGAAATATCGACGTCTCGCGGCAAAGACAACCGTGTGACTAGTAAGTCTAACTCGCCACCCGTTCGGATCTTTGTTTAACGAACTGAGGCGGGGCCACGGCTAATCGCTCGCAGAGGCGAGTCTCTGACACCGCTCGGGGGACCCACGAGTCCATGAACCAACAACGATTAGAATATCGTGGAATGCGGCCATGCAACAATGATGCGGAATAGATCGCCAGGACATCATCTCACAATCACTCAAGTAAAAATCATCGAAGTATGGCTTTCACACCCATGATTTTTGGAATTGAACTTCTGACATCGGCCTTTTCACAATCACTCAAGTAAAAGAGTTTATCAAATTTCGCTTTAAATAATTAACGATTTGAATCGATCTTGATTACCGTCGGCCTTTTCCGCGATCACTCAAGTAAGCGAGTTTATCAAAATATCGATTTATTTAATCAACGATGCTTAGGATCATCACTGTGTATCGGCCATGCATCATGAATGTGTGAGAATGCGTGCAATGCATATATCAATCATCAACAATCAAGTTCAATGTCACAAGTACCAACAATGGGGTACACCAACAATGTCTCATAGCACAATACCAACAGTGATATGCCAACAATATATCAATATCACAAGTACCAACAGTGGCTACGCCAACAACATATCCAAGTACAAATACTAACAATTGGGTATGCCAACAATATACCGAATCACAAATACCAACAAAGTGGGTATGCCAACAATATCGTAATCAAGGCGATAACGAATCCACATATTTATTAACAACTCATGGCATCAAGCGCCCGCACATAGAACAATCGGCATAACCACTAGATCTGTGGTGGCTAATTCCCAACACGCAGGAGTTAATCAAATCGATAGATATTATTACCACTTTCCTAAGTCGACCTATTAGCTTAGAACGGTAATCTCACCCTTTACACTACACTCATTCGTCGCAACTCAATCTAGAACTAGATGTATCGTTGGTGCATTTTATCCTTCCATTTATCAAATAGATTCATTATTGATAGCATAACACAATTAATCATATATTACAAATTAAGCATTAGGCACAGAAATAAGTATCACTCGCTACTCCCAAGTCACATAAAATTCCACTAATTTTCAAGAAGACCACATCATACATCCTAAATAATCTACGGAGCCATAAACTTGGAAACGTACAATCACACATCGATACCATCCTAGGATTCCATCCCAAATCTCCAATTCTCATCATGCATTCTCCAAATTCAATATCAAAAGGTCAAAACCTATTACTTTAATCATAGGAATACTCAATTAATTCTCAAAATCATCATTATTATGAAAACTCCCAAATTTGGGTCTAAGAACCCTAACTTTAATCCCGAAATTTTACCTGCGATACAAGAAGCTAACCCAACCAATGATACAAGATTTCAAAGCCAAGAACCCATTGGAAGAAAACCCATAAAACCATACTTTTAATCTTAAGCTTTTATGGAAAATCATGAATCTAACTAATCCGTTCACGACGTTTTCAAGCACATTCACCATTAATCTTACTATTTATGAAGACTGGGAAGCCAAATTGATTTTAGAACTCAACTCAAGAAACCCATTTTAAGACCCATTAGATTCTAGGTAATTCTAAGGATTAAGAGAGGTTAAAGAACTAATAACAAGTTAGAGGAGTTACCTTCGTAAGAATCCTCTTGGAAACCCTAAAATTCGCCTCTACAAAGCTCTCCAACAAAAATAGAATAATGAATAGGGTTTTTGGTTTTCAACTTATAAAGTAGGGTCAGTCTCAGTCAACACCGCTACAGCGGTCAAATTGCCGCCTCAACGGTACCGCCCTAGCGGTTGTGCAGACCGCTATGGCGATCTTGGCTAAAATACACCTTTCACCGCCGGCGGCTATCCATCCCTACGGCGGTGCTGGTGCCGGCTTGGACACGCCCCTGGCTACCAAACACCGAATCCCAAAAAACCAAATTTCATGATTTTCTTCCGAAATCCGACAATCATCCGAGGCCTCGTACGGACAACCAAGATATGTAGATATACATAAAAACATGTTACGAACGCACTCGTGGCCTTAGAATTTCCATCGGAGGCTTCGTTGACCAAGTCAACCCCCGATGGCCTAATTATCAACTTTCCAACCCAAGTCCCAAAATGCAATCGGGTGTATTGGAAGCCGAACCAAACCCACCAATCAATCACAAATGGTCATCCGGACCTTTCGGAATGGATAGATTTCCGCAAAAAGTCCGTTCACCCAAAAGTCAACTCCCGGTCAAATGGTTTTCGCTTAAAGCCAAATTTTTCTAGAAAGCATTCCAAAGCCCAAAACGATGCCGAGGAAGTCATGACAACTATCTCCTCGGGTCAAAACAGCTCTAACAAGACTCAGGAAAGGGTCAGCGAGGGTAAAAACGAGAAGAATCACTATAACGACAAAAGGGGTCATTACACCCTGCGAGGTCCCGTATACCTAGCACATTGAGACTTAGATTTAGCCCCACAAAGAGTTTCCCGTATAGCCTTGTAATCGGGTCGTTTGATGAAATCTAGCAAGGGCTCAGTTGGCACATTCGGGACTCCGATTTTCCCGCACAAATTAGTAGCCATCAATGGGACCTAATTGTTCCGAAGGTTCACAGAGGTTTTATTCAACAGAAAATTAATAATGGCATACAACTCCATGATCAAATGATTATTCACCAAGGTCAAGCCAAACAAAGAACTCCATCCCATGGCTAATATGCGGTTGTATATGTACGAAAAATTTCTTTTTGAGAGACTTGAGCGATAGCTCGCTCGTGAGACCGTATCCGGTTGAGGTGCCGAATCCGCGTAACACTCTTCCCGTTAGAAAGATCGGGATGAGGCCTTAACGGATAAAGCCCTCGAGGAATGGCAGCTAGAGGTCCCTTCTTTGCCTTTGATGGGTTTTGTGCTCTTCCTCTTTTTGTCCCTTCTTTGCCTTTTATGGGTGGGAGGCGACGGAAGATGCTTTCACCAATGAATGGAATGAAGTTTGCCTCTTTCTTTCTTGAAAACTAACTTTGGGGTCTTGTGGGTAATGGTTCGGAGTTGGAATATAAAAATAAGGTTTTCTGCTCCCGTCGGTCACTGCGGCAGTCACCATAGCCATTGCGCCGGTCCCGCTACGGTAGCCTGAGTCCGCTAATAGTCCGCACAAAAATGGTCATAACTCCCTCATACGGAGGCGAAACGCGACGATTCTTTTTGCTATAGCTTTGTAATTATGATACAGATCTAATGGTTCAATCCTCACATAAGGAGAAGGAAGGCTGGAATGCCAACAGGCATCTATTATATTGAATTTACCCGATAGTCCCCATTTTGGGAACGTCCAGTGCCAAAGTCACTAAATGGGTAAGTCGCCAATACTTGGACTATGTAATGTACTTTATCTGTTACGGGTTACGGGCGGGCATTTTACCGTAGGTTTCTAATCTACTCTTGTGTGATTTCTGTTGAAGCACATACTCGGGGTGGATGCAGGGCAGACGATTTTAAAGCGGACTCCCCATTAATTAATAGAGAAGATCACCAAGATTTCGCGATCCGCTGCCAAATTTATTCCAATTCCAAGAAACTCGGATCGAATCTAAGATATCGCTATTACACACAGAGACATTTATATATATGTATTTCTCTCTGTAAGTCATTTATTTTTCATATTTGCTAATTTATTATTATGTATTTCCCCTGTTTTTAGATGTTCAGCTTCAATTTTGCGAAGTATCTGTCTAGTTAAATTTACTTTGGATTGGATACCAGGCACCAAAGGCATACGTTTAAGGGATTTTCCTAGTTACATTAGGATTATGAATCCAGACGATTACATGATTACATTTGTCTTACAAGAAACAGAGAAATCATATCTACCTACAACTATTAAAAGTACGAATAATTTCCGCAAAATGTTGAATGACGAAAATATCCTTTAAATGTTAATTGACTATTATACCCTTAAAAGTTTATATAATAGTGGATATAATTGTCCGAAATATATAGAATTCTTTTGTAATATCCTGATTCATTTAGAGGAGTTTTAGACGGTTATGGTAATTCCTTTTTGACATCAATTCTTTTTTAGTTTGGATGGGAAATTCCATAAAATTAGGACATGACTTTATGTCTAATTAAAACTATACCAATTCTACATGGAGAAGAACACTTTGACTTGCCTCTTATCTCTGTATAAAGGATTTCATTGACACAAACCTACTATCTCCGAGATGTACTTGAGCCGTCGATGATATGAATACGTTAAATTCTTTAACACTGAGTTTTTTTATTATCTATGTAGAGACAATACAATCATACACCCCTTTCACTATTTCATCTTTTTCAGTTGTAAAGAGATTCTTGATTTTTACATTAGTAAATCATCTTACTACGAAACAAAAGATGTTAGAAGCAAGAAGTCATTTAACACTTGAATTTCAAGCTCTCAAAATTAAGAAAATTGTTAATGGCCTCAAATAAGATTAAGGTTTCCTCTTTTACATTGGGCGTCCTTATTTATCCCTCTCTTATTTTTCTTCCTTTGACTAGGTGGTTTTTCTGCAATAATTACTTTGGTTGTCTTTTCTCGATCTTTTTGGCCATGCATATTTTCCATCATCATGTGCTTCACTACTTTGCGATCTTTTGAGATTAACACAATTCTTAACAAGAAATTACGTTGAATTTTAAGATTTCAAGAAAACCACCATCAAGCTTAAGAAGGCGGACTCTTTTTTAGAATTTCTCTAATCCAACCTTAATTATAGTGATGGATTAAGATTATGAAGGGTGATGTTAGATAGAATTTGTTACTAGAATTAGAATTCCATTAATGCTATAATGGTTAAAAATCAATATATAATATAAAGTTAGGAATAGACAATCATATGTGGCACCTCTCTATGGCTTCAATTGATATTTATCTTTTTTCTCAATTTTTTGACATTTTCTCTTCATTTCTCTATTTTACCAAATGAAATAAAATATTAAAAATTCCATCCATCCACCCATAATAAAGACTCACTCACCATTTAATAGCATTATATATGTCATTACTTCCCCTATAATTATTGTGATTACTTTGTATTAAATTTATTAGTAAAAATGATTTATCTTTTTTTTTAATTCATTCTTTGGTTTATTATTGCATTAAAGAAAGACAATCCTATGTGACACCTCTCTATGACCTCCATTGACATTTATCTTTTTTCTCAAATTTTTGACATTTTTTCTCTTCATTTCTCTATTTTACCAAATAAAATAAAATATTAAAAAGTTCATCTCTCCACCCATAATGAAGGCTCACTCACCAATTAATAGCATTATATTTGTCATTACTTCCCCTATAATTATTGCAATTACTTTGTATTAAATTTATTAGTAAAAATAATTTATCTTTTTTTAAATTCATTCTTTAGTTTATTATTGTATTAAAGAAACACGATTGAAAATTGTAGAAACTTTTAAAATTCCATCTGGCCGCCTCATTTCTTTTAACAGAAATCCCATCATCAATTGCCTCATTTATTGATAAGTAATTACACCTTAAATATCATTTGTAACCTCCACACCCAAATACAATCCTCTATTAATAACTCTTATGAGTTTTGACCGGACCTTTCCCTCTTCATATTACCCCTCCATTTTCTTAAAAGTTTCCAGCTTTTGAAATTGTGATTCAATGTTGTCATTCTATCTATATGTTAGGTAGATTTATATATATTTTGATTTGTATTTGGGGACTTTTTCCAAATGCTTAACGTTAGAATAATAATCATCACTCTTTCCTGTTATTGTCACCTATATTAATTGATATTAGCTTGAAATGTTGTGCTTTAATTTATTTATTTTTGTGGCTTTTTATGTTTGAATTACTGAAAATTGAAAATCAAAGGTGATGAAAGTCTTAGTTTCCTGTATTTCTTTCTTCCCGTTATGGTTTAAAATTTTACATATTTTGTTGATTTTAGGTTTCTTATTTTCTTCATAGGATCGACGTGTGAATTTAGTGGATTTGGACTATTTTGGTTTTGAAGATATTGTTAAAGTTGTTTTTAAGAGCCAACCATTTACGTGGAAGATTATTTGTGGGAGATCTGAGTCACTCTTCAAGTTTCGACTACCCATTCCTATGAAGGCGGAGTTCATTTCTGTGTGCAAAGGTCATAATATGGCCTCCTTACAAGCTCTCAAAATGTAAGTAAAACTTGATGATTTCGTGCTAACGACTTCAATATATAGTAGAGAGAGAGAGAGAGAGAGAGCGGAAGGAGATGAAGGTCAGAAATTCTACCGCGAAACATCTTTCAGTGGCAACGAAGAGACAAGAAATGAAATTGGGTTTCGTTTCTATTTTTGAGCCGAAAACGAAGAGCTTGACGGCTTGAGGTGCTTTTATCTTTATATCTTCGTTGTTTTCTTTTGGTGGATTTTCTCATGAGCAAATATTTTTTAGGCGGTGAAAGTATGAAGTTTATGAAGACTATTTTAATTTCGGTCAATTCAAAAATTATTGAAGATTAAAAAAGGAATATGACCGATGTATTATTTTATTATAAGTATTATCTAAAAAAAATCATGTTGATCAATTTCAAGAATTTTGTCTTTAGTTATTATGTGATAATTATCTTTGGAATTTAGAAAAAAATAAAAAGATAAGTCGACAAAAAAACATGAAAGTTGAAGTCCATTTTATATTATCAGTGACTTAACGACTTTCACATTTTAATTACTTAAATTTCCACATCATGTTAATATAGTCACAAACTAACCATTTTTTTAGAAGTTTAAATTAATATAGTTTATATAATAATAGCTTTTTCTTTGTGGTATAGTCTCCCTATTTTTATAGGGTTATATTTGCCATTATCGACCTACAAAAATCTTTTAGCATTTCATAGGGTTATATTTTTCATTATTCACTTACTCATTTTTGTTTACTTAAAATTTTACAGTTAAATTTCTAGACAATTTGACTTAATTCAATTGGATTACAGATATAATTATCTTCAGTTTGCTAGGGATTAATGTACAGGCTTACCTACTATGTATGAACGTTTTGAATTTTTTATCTGCATAATCTTCTCTTTTTGTCAATACCTTTTTTTTTTTTTTTTTTTTTGAAACTGGTAATGTTGATTCTAATTTTGGGCAAAAGTCGGCATTTGCTTTGTCATTTGTTTGACTATGAAAGTGGGAGATTTAAAAGATTAGATATAACTTAGATCTTCCTTTTATAAGAATTAAGGTAACTTTCTTGTATGTAATTTTCAATTGTTAGCAAATTGTGCTTTTACATGTTCTATCTCTAGACCAAGAGTTTATAGATTTTTTTTTTTAAAAATTAGACTCATTTGATTACCGATTAGTTTTATGTCGTCAAGAAAACAGAAGGTGTTACTCACCACATTATGTAATAAGAAGTATTATTGAAACTAAGATTTTGATTATAGAAACTACTCTAATACATAGATTATTTAATTAAAAAAAAAAATCTTATTCACTAGTTGAACCTAAACTAGGGTTCTTGAAGGTTGAAAGAAGATTTGTTGTTGATCTAGTTTAATCAAATTTGATGTAGATTTCAAGTATTTCGACGGGAGTTGATTGGTTGGAGCATACATTATTTGAAAGGAATGATTTCAAGTTGAATTAAGATATATCTTTATTAAAGTTCTTTCTCACAAATTAGTATGCCTTCAAGGTATTCGCTGTAGAAAAGTCTTAAAGATTAGATAATGTGTGTTTCAATTGGAGCAAGCGAGCATGCATTAACCATAAAAATTTATAAATAATTGGTATGCTCTAAATAAATATTTGAGCCTCCAAATTGCAGTAGCAGCACGTGTGCTCTTGGTGTCTTTATAAGTTTGCATAGATTTGGAACAAACTTATAAACATGTCCAGTCAACTTTAGATATAATTAAGTCACATTCACTAACCGGATACAATTGCGGTAATTTTAGAAGATCAAATTTCATGTTCATAGTTTGAGCTATGCGCTAGAATTGATACAGGCTTTTATCGATTTTCTTGGTTGTTGATGTATTTGGTACTTTATGTAGTGTTGATAATATTTAAAACGCTATAGTTGAACAACAAAAATATCTTCTAAATATTGATCGACTTTTAATTCCTTAAATATTTATCTAATTTAAGAATATAATTGTAAATCACCAAGGATGACTACACATATGCCAACCCTACAAAGTTGATATTGCGTAAAATTCTTTTTAGGATATAATTGTTTGTGACTGTTACTCAGTGCCACTATGAATGGTTTAGAGGATAGTAACCTAATTGTCATAATTGTTTGTGATTGTTACTCACTGCCACTATGAATGGTTTAGAGGATAGTAACCTAATTGTTTTGGGACAACTATATGCACTGTTCATATATTTGATTCTCCAATTTGTATGTGATTTAGATTTATTCGCTGAATCCAAGTAGAAAAAGAATAAGTCAAATGTTAATATAAAAGAAACCATTGTTAAACATTTTTTATCATAACTTTTTAGGGTTGGACATAAATTGTGGTTTTGCTGTAGGAAAAAAAAAAAACGTTCTCCAAAGGTATTATTAGTTCTCTTATTTTTCCTTTTTTTTTTTTTTTTTTTTAATTTTCAAAATTGAGTAATGCGTTGGTTTTAAGTCATATTATATGAATTAGTCGAGGTGCGCGTAAGCTGATCCAGATACCACACTTATAAAGAAAAGGTAAAATAGGCATTTAAAAAAGCTAATTCACATATGAGGGGAAAATGTCTATGTTCAAAATTGAGGGAGAAATTGATTTTTAAAAGCAAAATTGAGGGGTGTAAATGATTTTCACACCTATTAGAATAATATGCAATTAAAGTTGTACTATCTTTTGTACAAATTATGTGATACTTGACTTAAGATATCCGTGCAACGCACGAGTATAGATACTAGTTCTACTAAAAGTGGGAAGCTCCTACCTTGAAATTTGGATTATAATTTTGTCATTGCAGTAAATCAAATTGTAATAAAACATCTAATTAAATATTACTAATATACCTGAATGGTGAATCACAACCTAATTGAATATCTAATTAAATAGTAGTATTTAAATTCATAAAGGGTGAATGAATAAGAAGTTCATCAATCCTATGTTAATGCTCCCCATTCATTCTCCCTAAAATTATTCACCCATTATGTTGATTTTTTTATTGCTCCTTCATTCACAATTAATGACGTTTCCCGTCATCATTTGAGTATAATATCCTTTAAAAAACATATTCCTTCCTAAGTTGGCTATGTACATTTTTCCTCGCTGCTGTAAATTTTTTGGAGACGTTGAAGAGCTGCATTAATAATTCAACATTGACTACATTCATTTAAAACTAATTCAATGCAAATTATATCCGACTGTTACAAATGAAGAACTATTATTATTAAAATGTGATACTCAAAATAAACTTGAATCTTGATGAAGATCAAGGGTTGCAGCCTAGTAAATCTCATATAGAGCACTCTTCTACATTCTCACAACTACAGGTACAAAGTGCTACTACGTGTTTCTCATTTGGTGCTAAACTTCTTCTACATTTTTTTTTTATTGTTGCTACATGCTTGTCCCCACAATATTCATTAAAAATGTAATATTGATATGATATTTGAATTTCTTTTTGCAGGAACTACTTAAAGAATAAGAAAAAGCTTTCAGATACTCAAATATGATAAAAGGTCTGAATGCTTTGATGGTAGAGGAAAGGAAATGATGCTTGTCCAGGTTTGTTTCATTGTAGTTTAATTCTTATACAGGCTGCAAATATCAGTTGGAATTTTATAACAATCCCAATTTTCATTCTAGGCTGATAATTAATTTAGGAAAAGCTTAAGGAGGAAAAAGCGCCTAAAGGTAATATCCTGTACTTATTTGCACTGTGCTAACATATGATTCGAGTTGCAACTTTTCCAATCACAAATGTGACTCATTATTCATGCTGCTTTTCCAATGGGAAAGTTTGACTCCAAATTCATACTGCTTCTAGGTTCCTTCTTTGGCATATTGTTTCTTATAGGTTTTTTCAAGTTACTGCTGTCTTTTTAAGAAAAAATTATGTCAGCTTCATAAGTAAATGTTTGTAAAACTATTTTACTTTTTCTTTTGGTAGAAAACTATTTTGCTTAACCCTGCTTCCTTTAAAACTAAATTATTTTCAGAAGTTTGTACCGATTAACATTGTTGCACGTATCCATAGACTAGTCAATAAAAATACTTCTGCTATTGCGGTCAATACATTTGAGTCATTAGAGAAGGAAGTTCTTGAATCACTTCAAGCACTTCTTCCTCCATCGGACCATTGCATTTGCTTGTGAAACATGTTGACAACAAGAATTTAGAGGAATTAGGATCCAATCTTTGGAAAGAAGATCCAGAGTGTCTTGAATCACTAGATTCCAAGAAATCGAATTCTGTTGTTTATGAGCTTGTTTGGATGGGCTTAAAATAAGCAGCTTATAAGCTATTTTATGCACAAAATAGATTTTGTTACCACCCAAACAACTCAAAAAAAACGAAAACGAACATAAGCAACATTAAAGCCAATTCAAACGGGCTCTATGTCAATTTTGAAAGCATTGTTGTCATGACTAAAAGCCAACTTAATGAATTCGCCCGGGGACTTGCCAATAGCAAAGTGGATTTTTTATGGATCGTATGGCCTGATATTGTATTAGGGGAACAAGCAGTCCTTCCATCCGAATTCTCAGAAAAACTAAACAAAAGAGATATGTTAGCAAGTTGGTGTGCACAAGTAAAAGTACTTAATGTTGAGAATCATCGGGCACAATAGTCGGGCACAACTTGAATTTTATTATTGCAAAGTAAGGACCCGACTGGTCTTACAATTTCTTACATTAATTTTTTTCTTGCACTCACTCTAGCAACTCTCTTTGTTTCTCTCTACTATTTCTTACTAGCTCTCACACTTCTTACTTCTCACTTCTCACTTGTAACTTTATTGCATGCTTACAACTCAAATGACCATCTCTATTTATAGGTGGAGATGGAATGATCTAGTGAGAGAGATATTTACAACTTTCTCTAGAATATTCCTAAATATTTTTTTCTAGAGTGCTCTTCCCTATTCTTTACAACTCCTTAATTATTCTAGATTCTTTATTAAATATCTTAGATATTAATTAAGTTGGTGATGAATTCTTAACGCTCCCCCTCAGCACCAACTTAATTTGTTTTTTGTGACCGTTGTGAGCGATTCCTGAAACTCTGCAGACATCTTCTTTCGTCGGATTACTCCGGTCCCTACTCTTTGAAGCTTCTTCAAAGGTAGTAGTCTCTTTGATATTGAGCACCTTAGCTAACGATGCATCTATATACTGGGGTTTGGATATTTTATCCGTGTAGACCTCCTTAGCTGATTTGTGTGTGCTTTTGAACTTCCTCTTTACAACACATCCGGAGTTTCACAAGGTTTGCTTTTCATGAACTTTTCTTTTCCTTTTGTGGAGATATTCTTCGTACGTGATTTACGCTTTCACATACTCTCTCGATTTTGCCCTACTTCTTGTCCTTCTTCTTCAAGTTTATGTTGCAGCTCTTGCTCCAATTCTCTTGAATTTGATAATGTGACTTCTTTGTACC
Source organism: Lycium ferocissimum (assembly GCF_029784015.1). Classification (NCBI taxonomy): domain Eukaryota; kingdom Viridiplantae; phylum Streptophyta; class Magnoliopsida; order Solanales; family Solanaceae; genus Lycium; species Lycium ferocissimum. Next base: position 9,596 of record NW_026714928.1, on the reverse strand, counting down.
ACCGTGTCGGTGATTCATCAAGTACCACATAAGTTGTCTTGGCTGACATGACATAAATTGACTCTAATCTTTTTCCCTTCATTATTGGCGAGCTTGTAAATTCCAAGTTTCGATATACTTTTACGTCATCCGGTCCAAATACGACATAATTTCCTGAAGCTATTAGCTGCGATACAGATAGTAAGTTCTTTTTCATACCTAGAACGTGATAGACATTCTGAAGTTGCACTTGTCTCGAGCTATGACAAGGCACGGACACCGTCTTGCCAATGTGAGTTATTGACATTCTTGAATTATTTGTTGTCACCGCTACCCTTCCGCCCTTATATTCGCTCATGTTGGTCAGCTTCTTTTCATCACCGATCATGTGATTGGAGCATCCCAAATCAACGATCCAATCATGTTCGTAATTGACCAGTTTCTCACTTACAGTTGCAAGTGCAAACTCCTTTTCTTCGTCAGAGTGATAGGTGGCACACTCTTCCTATCGATTGCTTTCTTCAACTGCATAAGAAGTCTCGAAATCCCAAGCTTCTTCTTCATCTTGCTTGTTTTGGGTAGAAGTAGCTACGTTACCTTCGGCTTTCTTGTACCAAAGAATCTCTGGCGTAGTGTCCTTTCTTTCCGCAATTGTAGCACTTATCTCTTTGTGGTTGTTGTTGAAACCTTTGTTTGCCTGCTTGTTGGTCTATCGGCTTCTTTGATGCCGATACTCTCCGGTCTCCCCCTGGCCGAGAGTTTCTCTCGTCATTCCTTTTCGGTATCCTTACCTTTTCACAAGGAAGAGTGTCTTATCTTTATCTTTTATTGAAAGACTTGATAATGGCTTCTCTAGGCCTTCTTCATTTGCCAATAGATTTTCCAACTCAAATAAAGTTGATTCTATGGCCTATCCCCATGTGGCTATAATTATGCCTTTATACTCCGGCCTTAAAACATGAATAATGATTCTTTTCATCCTTGTCTGTGATAGCATTATTTGGTTCTAGTTGATATTTCATCATACAGATTTTACCTTTGAGAAGTAATGGATCGAATTTTCTATTCAGAAGATCGACAAAAGCTCGTTTTCAAGCCTTTGTAATCTTGCATCATTCTTCTTTCTAAAAAATTTCACCATGTGTCCCAAGCTTCTTTGGGTGTCTTCGCGTTCTTAATACGTTTGCAGAACTCATCTTTGATCACATAAAGAGAGCATACATGGCCTTTCCAGCTTTAACCTTTCATCTTTTTGCTGCTTCGACATCAGTTGGTGGTGTAGCGTCTAAGCCGCCAACAATATCCCATAATTCCTGGCCGAGAAAATAATATTGCATTCTCGTGCTTTACGATCGTATTTGCTTGCGTTGAGCTTCTCAACGCTATTAAGATCGTGCCTCCTGACTTTAGCCTCCGAGCGTAGCTTGTAAAATCTCCCTTGAGTTGCTACCTCTTGATCCACCTACGCCCCCGATACCACACTTGTGAGAATGTCGGGCACAATAGTCGGGCACAACTTGAATTTTATTATTGCAAATTAAGGACCGAGTCGTTCTTACAATTTCTTACACTAATTTTTTTTTCTTGCACTCACTCTAGCAACTCTCTTTGTTTCTCTCTACTATTTCTTACTAGCTCTCACACTTTCCTCTCACTTATCACTTGTAACTTTCTTGCTTAGTTTTTAACTCAAAATGACCACCTCTATTTATAGGTGGAGATGGAATGATCTAGTGAGAGAGATATTTACAACTTCTCTAGAATATTCCTAAATATCTTTTTTTAAATCGCTTAGAATTCTCATTCTAGAGTGCTCTTCCCTATTCTCTACAACTCCTTAATTATTCTAGATTCTTCATGAAATATCTTAGACATTAATTAAGTTGGTGATGAATTCTTAACACTTAACCACCTTGCAATTGGAGGATTCTTGACTCATAGGGAATGGAATTCTACTATTAAAAGTATAAGTAGTGGGGTACATAGTGACATGGCCGTTCTTGAAGCAAGTGTACTTAATTGTTAGTTGTTAGTCTGTAAAGGTAATCGGAATGGAGATTGACAATAATGTGAAGAGGGGCGAAGTTGAATGCCTTGTGAGAGAGTTGATGGTCCGAGAAAAAGGCAAATAGATGAAGAAGAAGGCGTTGGAATGGAAGAAATTAGCCGAAAAAGTTGTTATCACCAAATTGTGTTCATCAGGAAAAACATAAACGTTGGATTAATCAGAACATAAACAAACAAAAAATTATTACGAGCTCACGAGTTTCTTATGTGTCCTTAAGAAATTTAATCCCCTCAATGTTGCCCAAGGTATACTGATTAAATCTTCCCAGGATCGAACGGGAAAACTATTGTGTAAAAGCGTCACTTCAATTTGTAGAACTTCGGCGAACTCAACAAATGAAGCAAATCACATGACTCTGCTATGTTTTGTGTCGAAATCAAATGTAGAAATGAGGGGAGAAAGTTTTCAAATCTTGGTGTATATCGATGTCTAAAATATGAGGCGATGTCTCTGAACTTATTGATAATGATGAAAAGGTGCAATCCAAAAGATGTCTCTTCCATTTCCCATTCACAAAAACCCAACAGAAGCTGCTCAAAAACCAGCAGAATCATCTTAAATGAACATTGATCAATTGATCAAGGAAATTCTCCTGTAACATTAAACATTAATTATCAACAGGTGGCTGATTTTTATCCTTCCCGTGTTGAGATCTTGTGACCTCTTTAAATCATCATTTCCCATCTTTCCTAGCTAGTATTGCAACTTGTTAGTTGTTACTATGACGTGATCTAATAATTATAAACAATTTCTTGTTTGCTACCTCAGTGTCTATTATATTGGTCCCAACTCCCAATAGGGCACTATTCTATGCCTAGCAATTACCCTCATGACAAAAATTAGTCCCACAAGGACCGCCCTAAATTTGCTGTGGCATTTGCCAGTGAGATATGCAAGTCCAAAGCTCATTGATAGCTTTGATTGATAGGAACGCCTGACGAGACCCATCCCATTTTGTAATTGGCATGTGCCAAATTACGTGGCAGGAATTCTTCCTTGGAGCTAAAGGCAAATTCTTGGAGCCAAATGTAAAATTTGTAAATTATAAATTTTGCATCTTTTTCTCTTTCTTCTTTTTGTGCTTGGAGGCCAAGTTTGATCTCCTATAAATGGAGAGCATTTTTTTCATTTGTAAACACACCAACAAAGAGAGAAAAAAGAAGGGAGGATTCGCTGCAGTAGTAGTAGCTGTGAGGAAAATAGAAAGGGATATATGAGGCGGGAAAATCTTAAAACAAGGTTATTTATTTTGAGTGCAGAAGGATCTTCGAAAGATTTTACTCGTGCCACAAAATATAAAATTTTACTATAAACATATCGCTTCTTTCTACTGGGATTTTTTTCCTTTCGGGTTTTCACGTAAAAAGTTTTTGGTGTCATTATCGCTCTTTTTATTCTTGTTAATTAACTATATCACAATCCTATATTAATTATTATTCCATTGAAAATACGTCATGAATATTATTTTTGTGGTGGATTTATTCCCAACAACGCCCTCATTATTGCTTGTGTTTCTCAGTTTTCTCTACTATAGATGCTCTGCCGTTATCTAATCCAGAAACTTCATCATACTTCCAATTTCTTCTTTTCAGAAAATATCCGAAGAAGCACGAGATAATATCCATAAGGTAAAGCAGTACAACTCATTAAAACATAATCAAATAAAAATATAATAATTTACTAATTTCTTTCAAATATGAGATGCGTTCTCTGAGCTTGATGTTGACTTTGATTGACCAGCCCAGTACACAAACCATTCAGCATTAGCAGGTTACATTTTTAGGTGTGAGATCGTTTAACTACCTCTGAAGATAAGCATTAGTAAGCTTGTACGTCCATTCATTACATGAAAGTACACTCTTTTACACTTCTAATTCTTATAAAAATATATGTATGATGCTTAATTGGACATGAAAGCAAAATTGACAATCTTATGTTTTGTTAGTCCAAGAGCTATATTTATGCAACTTTAAAATAAGAAAAACTCGAAATGATTTTTTTTAAAAAAAAAAGATATTGCGTAAATCACTGAATTAAACTAGTCGTAGTGTTAACTTATGTTTGATTTGCGGACTAAATTATTGCAGACTATAGTCCTGGGTTTATAATTCTTGGACTAATTTATTCCACTTGGGAAGTGGAACAAAGTAATCTCAAGTTTGATGGAATTAGGTGAGATATTCAGGATTAAGTCTGAGTCAAAATTTACACTGTGTATGATTGACATTATAAATTTATATATTGTCAATCATACACAAAATAAATTTAATCTCAAACTTAATGTTGGGCTTTAAAGACATGTGCTTTAAAGATGAGTGTAGTGCGCATTGAGAAATGGTGGGAAAATAAATAGAGGGAAAAAAAATTCAAATAAATTTCATTTGCAAAGCCACTTTTGTAACACCCCGTACCTTTAACCTAAGCTTTGACCATGATCCTAGACTTAGAAAATCAGATAAAGAATGTGGGAATTTGAAATTTCCTCTTCAGTTGTAAGATGGAGGTTTACGCCATGAATAAGGACGTATTTCAAGATACGGCCCGTATTTCAAGTCGTAAACCGGTACCAAAGATTTCGAGCATTCCTGAATTTGACACTTAGAGGTTACATCGTTAAAAACGGACCGTATTTCAAAATACTACCAGATTTCAAAACATATTTGGAATTTGGGAAAACTTCCTTGATGAAAGTTGTAGAGCTTGAAATATCTTTCCAACGGTATATTACGGGGTCAAACGGACATCTGTGCAAGAAGTTATGGCCATTTTACTGAACAGAGGCGTGCTGTCCATATTTCAAAATACGGCAAGATTTCAAAATACGACCCGTATTTTGAAATACGGCCGCATTTTGCCGGACGTAAAAATTTATTTTTCCGAACAGTATATATTCGTCCATATCAGTTCAATCATTATTTTTCATTCCTTCAAGCCCTAGAATGACCTCCTATCCTCCTCCATCATCAAGAACACCAAGGTAAGCCTACTCTAATTATTCCAAGTCAATTCTAATACATATCCTTGTAATCTAAACAAGAAATCATCATTCCTAAAACTAGGGTTTTCAAGAAAACCCATCTCAAGGTTCAAGAATTCAAGATTTTGGAAATCCTCTTCAAAGCTCAAGTCTTTAATTCAAGTTTTGGAGCGACTAAGGTATGTAGAGTTACTATCTACGTGTGGGAACATCATTGTTCTTCCCCACGCCTCCTAATCCATAAAATTATGATTTCTCTACTAAACTAGGGTTTCAATACAAAACTAGGGTTTCAATACCATGCTCATGATAACCCTAGGTCCACGTCCATGATTATATTATGTATGAATTGTTATACTTCCATCATTGTGTTCTTAATATTTCTTTATGATTATTGAGAATCCGTCCGTAATCTATGAAAACCCATATCTTGTATTCCATGGGTTCTTGCATGCATGTTTTTGACTAAGAATGATTGTTTCATGAATATCCTACATATCTACAAGTTTTCATGCAAATGTAGTACATAATTACTTTCATGCTATGATACAAGATACATACTCTCTAAATACAAGTTACTTCATGAAACCATGCTTACAAATTATTTTATGAAACCATGTTTACAAGTTATTTCGTGAAATCATGATTTCAAGACAAGTACAAGTTAATTCACGAAAATCATGGGCTTCTTAGCCAATTATATCATGTTCATGTTTTTGGGAGTTGCACGAATTACCGAGAAGGCTCAGATAGCCTGAAACTACGTAGCCACCGTAGGAAAGGATCGCTCCGCTTCCGCCCCGTTGGGACGATACCTTAATTTTACACCGAATGGATCCATCGGGCACGATACCACCTCATACCCGGCAAGGTATGGGGGCTCTATTTAGTCCGGCAAGGTACCAGACTCCACGTACCCACGTGGTGATATCACATGGTCGGTTTATGAAATGCTCTCCCTACTTATCATGTTTTACGTATGTATATCTATATATGTATCCATGCTTATACTCGTACTCATGTTCATGTCCGGGTTTTCGATTTCGATTCTTATCATGTTATTTCATGTCCCATGTTATTTCATTCGGTTGCTTTACATACAGTACATTCGTGTGCAGCGACGTCCCCTTTGCGCCGGGGGCACTGCATTTCACGATGCAGGTACGTATTTACAGGACGCCGCATCTGCTCAGTAGGATTTGCTCGTATCAGCTTATTGGTGAGCCCCACCTCATTCGGGGTTTAGTTAACTTTTGTTTTATGATTAGTTATGCATCTAAGGTATACTGGGGGCCTTGTCCCAGTAAGTATGTTTTCCAGTCAGACTCATGATAGAGGTTTCATAGACTAGACAAGTCAGTTATGTTATGTCCGACATTCGGAGTCGTATAGCCATTTTGGCTCACTCACGTTATTTCCGCATTCATGATTTAAACAAGTATTTCATTAAATTATTATGACATCTCATGTTTTATAAAAGCTCATCACGTTCATGCTATATTTTCGCTCATTTATGCCTTATGATGATTCAGCAAGCCATGTGGTTCGCTCGGTCACATGCAGTATGGCACCGAGTGCCGTGTTTCGCCCAGGCCATGGTTCGGGGCGTAACAAAACTTGGTATCAAAGCCAGGTTATACCAGTTATGTACATTAGAAACCCGTTCATTTAAGTAATCCAGTTTTCCCAGTAAGTAAGACTTGCTTGAAGTAAAAAAAAAAAAAAAATGAGTCATCGGTATGTTGAGGAAGTTAGCAGAATCACTAGATGACCACTTATCGCTAACTCGAGAGATCCACGTTTAAACGTCGGCTTTTGAACTCAAGGGGGAGATCGTGCGATAAGGTGCCGATATAGATTATGTGTTTTGTAAGTTGATAGATTAAGGAGATTATGTCAGAGGATCACAAGTTCATGTAGCCAAGATAAGGTGCGTAGAATGCTATTTTTGTCATGCCCGTTGAGATCAAGTACTAGGTAATTATGTTATGAGATGAAGTTCTAGATCGAATAGTGGGTTTTAAAGGTATAGCGGTTCCAATTTAAATAATTCATGCACTATGTAGTACCAATGCCCAAACGTACTCTACACATGCATAGCATACCTATATCATGCCCATGTTAGAGCTTTACACTCTATGTTTAAGATACAAGAATTAAGTCTCCACACAATAGCAAGCTATGCAAGGGAATGTTCTTTCATGTTTCTCAGATCAGGTTGTAATCATGACCAAGATTAAAGACCGCATTCATGTCTCACGTATCTATCGTGCTTTTATACCCATGACCACGTTCTAGCTTCTAAGTGCTTTCCAAATATGATGTTGATTTTGATAATGATTGAGGAAAAGGTAACACAATAGTTTAAAGACTAAGAATCCTATGGAATGCCCACCGGTCCTTGAACAGGGAAAAATGCCTTAGGTAAATGATTTATTTCAACTCCAAAGATATGCTACCTACGTTCTCGTACTTGTGCCCACGACCGACTTCTTTAAGCATCAACATATAGAATAGCATAACGGTGGAGTTGGTAGGTAACGATAAGGGTAAGTCAAGATGGATGTCCTACCCACGATTCTACGTAACTCATGCTTATGTTCCTGCAAGTTACTTGTTTTAAAGCGGCTCGTAGCTTAGCACAAAGGATGCCATTTTCTTTTCCGAAGTACTTATGCCCTGTTTAAGTTCAAGATGACTTCCTACTTACGCCTTAGTCTTACTTCAATACTCATGAACTCAAGTCCATACGCCATGGTATGTAGGTACTCATATAAACGCTATATTTTTCATGGTCCCATGCCCCATGTCATGCTATTCACGTTTCATGCCGTATGAATAATGTTCCCATGCACGCATGTTCCACGTTACGTCCTTCATGTACAATGCACCATGTTATGTCTGTTCTCTAAAGAAAAGTATCTTATATGAATAGTACCAATAATTCATTTTCTCTCAGTCCTCTATAATTCGCTCACGGGAATGAGCAAGATGAGCTAAGGTATTCGTAATCATGATTTACAGCTAGCAAGATAATCAGAAGTAAGGTGTTATACCCCGTATTTTGCGCGTTCGGATGGTTTGGGATAATTGTGTCAAGTTAAGGACAACGCAATGAATTGGTATTGTTTGGTTCATAAGTTGGTTATGAAAATTTTGGATGTGGAAATATTGGAAAAGGCTAAGGGCAAAATTGGAATTACAAAAATGGTTTCATGAATTATCCAACAAATGGACTAAGTAATTGGGCTTGAAAAAAAAAAAGAACAAGCAAAGCCCAAGTGAGAGGCCCAACCGGCCATAGAATGAAAAAAAGAAAGAAAATGGGCCAAGCCCGTAAGGGCCAAAGTTTGCAAATTAAATAAACAAAGGGCCATATGTTATTCTAGAGTTTTCAAGAAAAGGAAAGAAAGAAAGAAGGAGAACCATAACCATGGCCAATTCGGCCATGGTCTTCAATTCTTGTCTCTTCAAATCTTGTCCCCAAAAATTATTTTCTTGTTGAATTCCTACTAATTCAAGGGTCCTCTCCAACGTGGTATAATTATTTCGGAAGATAAGTCGTTCGTTTCGTCGTTTGGACAATTGGGTGGAGTGAAGAAGTTAGAAGAACAAGGTATGATTCAATCCCTTTTATATGTCACAAAGGCTTTATTGATGTTGTGAGTACGTAGAAAAGGGTGAAACTCATGAGAATAGAGGATTTTGCATGGTGGTTGCGTGATTTTGCAAATGGCCGTGTGTATGTATATGTTGTATAGGCAAAATGAATAAGTTTTATGTTGTATTCTAGTTGTGGTTATTATGGAAATTGTATTGGAAATGAAAGTTGAATGAAAATGGGATGAAGTTGAAAATTGCATGTTGGCCGTGGCCTATATATGGATGGATTGGTGATGGATTCATTTTGGGTAACATGTTAGTTGTGTTGTTGCGATCATTACAATGTAAGAGAAGCATATATGGGGTAAGTTGGCATAAAAATGGAATGTAGAGAAATTATGTCATATTAATATGATTTTATGATATTAAGGTAATGAAGTTGTTAAAGTATAGATTGTTGTTGTTGGAGATGAATTAGTAAATAGAAAAATGTGTTGGAATGGTTTCGTTGCATATATGAGAATTTTGGATTGAATATGGAAATTGATGGAATTATCGAATAGTGGATATATAGCTTGGAATGCTCTTGGTTTATGTTTGAATGATCTTAAATTAGTATGTGAATATGAACATATTGATATTGGTTTGTAAGTGTAAAGTTGGATTTGGAGTTGTTACGTTATTTGGGAAATAAGACTATTTGCGCTAGAATGTGTTCTAGTGGATTGTTGATGTTGTCATACATTGTTGTTGGTATGGTTGTTGTTGTGTTGGCCGAGTTTGAATCTCGGGTGTCATATTTATAGGGGAGGTGCTTTGTAGAAATTTCGGTAGGCAAATACTAAACTCAAGTTGGAAGTTTGAATCTCATGAATAGTAATTGGTTAATGTGACCATTTGTAGGTTTTGGACGAAACGGGATTTGGATTTTGGCAAGCGTAAAAGGCAAACAAGGTATGTAAAGCTTTC
>NW_026714927.1:0-21451 GCF_029784015.1 Lycium ferocissimum | reverse complement strand
ACAAATCATCAATTTCGGGAGAGGATACTTATTCTTTATCGTCACCTTGTTCAACTGCCGCTAGACGATGTACATCTGTAGGGAACCATCTTTCTTTCTCACAAATAGGACAGGTGCTCTCCACGGTGATGAACTGGGCCTAATAAATCCTTTCTCAAGCAAATCTTTCAATTGAGCCTTCAGCTCTTTCAATTCTGCGGGAGCCATTCGGTAAGGAGGAATAGATATAGGCTTGGTGTCTGGCAATACATCAATAGCAAAATCAATCTCTCTTTCCGGAGAAAGTCCTGAAAGTTCATCAGGAAATACATCTGAAAATTTATTCACCACCGGGATGAATTGGAAAGTCGGTGGCTCTGCTTCGGTGTCATGAACTCGGACTAAATGATAAATATAGCCTCTAGCTATCATCTTCCTTGCCTTAAGGTAGGAAATAAACCTACCTCGGGGAGATGCTATATTACCTTTCCATTCTAGTACGGGTTCTACCGGAAATTGGAATCGAACTACTTTCATCCTGCAATCGATTTTAGCATAACAAGGGGCCAATCAATCCATACCCATAATCACATAAAAATCGAACATTTCCAATTCAAATAAATCAACTTTAGTCTGACGATCACATACCACAATTACACAATTCTTGTATACTTGTCTAGCTATCACGGGATCACCAACCGGAGTAGATACCTCAAAAGGTTTAATTGGCTCGGGTTTCACCCCAATATGACCAAAGAATATAAGGAGTAATATAAGACAACGTCAAACCCATGTCTATCAATACATAAACCTCATGAGATAATATAGATAATATACCTGTAACCATATCCGCGAAGGACTCAAGATCCTAGCATCCGGCTAGAGCATAAATACGAGGTTGGGTGCCACCTGAACTGGACGCTCCTCCCCTGCTCCCTGACGTTCGCTAGAATCTCGGGGAGTCTACCCCGGCGGCGCGCCTGATCGAAGATGAACCAGCTGCTGATCCTATGGGCTGAACCCCAACTCTACCACTAATCGATGGACAGTCTCGTATCATGGGCCCAACTCTCGACCACGAGCATGGCAAGCATCTAAACCCGACGGCGCACCGACCTCGGGGAATGTAACTTACCGCATCGGCTACATCTCGAACTAGTTGTCTTTGGTCGATCAGGATCACCTCTAAACCGGAAAATCGAGACCCTCGAACACCGACCAGTCCCGAATGAATGAGGCGATCAAATTTCCCCGCTTTTACGCAAATCGAGGAGGTCACTGTGTCGCCGACCGGCCGAATATCTAGAGTATGACCGCTCGATCCCCCTCTATAGTCACCGGCCGCACCAACAGTATCTGCCCTCTTACTCGCTCTTTATCAATATCGCGCTCACCCTCGGGCGCATGTTAACGCTCTTCTAAGTTCGCGGGCATGAGCCCCGAATACGGAAAATATCTATCCCCTCTTGTAATGAAGCTTTCAAACAGCCTTTGAACAAATGCGGCCCTAAGCCACTCACAAATCTGTGCACTCTATCTCCCATGTCGGCCACCATAGTGGGAGTATACCTAGCCAATGAATTAAAGTGAAGGCTATACTCCTGAGCACTCATATTCCCCTATTTCAAGTTTAAGAATCTATTCGCTCTAGCTTGACGGACCTCGGGTGACAAATAGTGACGAAGGAGAGCATCCAAAAATTCCTGCCAAACCGAGGGAGGTGCATTTTCCTTTCTTAAAGATATCCAATTATTATACTAAAGAACCGCCACATCCCGGAGTCTATGAGATGCTAACTCTACAGATTCAGTGCCGGAGGCATGAATAATTCTCAACGTTCTCAGCACCTCATCAATAAAGCCTTGCGGGTCTTCATCCGGCTTTGACCCAAAAAATTTTAGAGGATTTAAACTCATAAAATCACGGGCTCTAGCACTGGTCACCCTGTCAACTGAATAGCTTCGGTCATTTGTTGACCCGAAGCAGCTGGTAGAGGAACTGGAGGCATAGACGCTGGAACTGAAGCCCTCTCTTGCTCTTCTATAATGGGCAGAGTGTGAGAGGTGTTAGATGGAGCCACATTATGAGATTCACCTTCTTCTATATCCGTTGGTGGCTCCCTCTCCACTCGATGTATTGTAGTAGCTTTCGCCTCTCCGAGCGCAATAGCTTTCTCTTTCCGCATCCGAAATCATAACGCACCTCACACTAGGCTAATCATCATACTCAACCCGAACATATACAATTTCCAAAGCAACACATGTCTATATATATAGGCCCTCATGGCTGCAAAAATGATATACAAGAGTACCATGTAGTCATTATGGGACATCTACTACATACACGTACGTATCTACGAGCCTCTACTAGAGTATTAGACATAAGGACGGGACAGGACCCCGTCATGCCCAAATATGTACACAAAAATAATATCTCAAAATAGCACCTTCGGAATAATAGTAGTGCTCTATAAATCCGCCTCGATAGCTCCTACTTAATCCGGGCCGCCTCCCCGTTTACCTCGTAGGTATGAACACAGCGTCCAAAAAGAAAGGACGTCAGTACGAACATTGTACTGAGTATGTAAGGCATAAGCAATAATGACATATCAATAAAATGGGGAGACATCAAATAAGGAACAACCTGTGCTGAATAATGCATGCTAACTGACGTCATAAGCATCGTCATATCAAATATATATATATATATATATATATATATATATATATATATATATATATATATATATATATATATATATGTGTGTGTGTGTGTGTGTGTGTGTGTGTGTGTAACCTTCCCGACTATATAGGTACGGAGTGATCATCATTAGCCCGCGTCTAGGCCTCCCGTGTCTGAGGTAATCATCTCATGTCACCCACTAGTGGTGTCTTTCCATGCCCTCTAGACATGGTGTATATCTGTCCGCCCGCCCTTACGGTGTCCGCCTAGCCACATAGTACACGGTGTAATCTCATGAAGCATGCATAAGGCTCAAAGACAAACTATAACTCTATCGGGGTGACGTAAGGTCGTGAACCCCCGATTTACATTATGGCATAATCATGAGCACCCTGCCTCACCTTGAAGGAACTAACATTATAAGGTGAGTGTAACAACAATAAGCAACATCAAAGAGTCACATAAGAATCATTAAATTCGTAGAAGTACACTTGAGGAAAACCCTAGCTTCAATCCAAAGAGATTTCTTGACTTGTATAAACCCTAGAAAGCATTCTTGCACTTGATTCCATCAACTCTTGATGTGTTACTCTTGATTTCTCTTGGGTTTATGTTATAATGGGGTGGAGAATATTCTAGAACTTTCTTGAGGTGTGGAGAGAAAATGGGAAATGAAATAAATAAACATGGAGCTCCATTTTATAAAATAAAAATCTTTCCCGATGGTATTCTACGGACACTTATACGGTCTATATAAATTTATACGGTCCGTATAAGTGACCGTGAAATCGTCCCAACAATGACTCATTTCTCGAACCATTATACGACACATTATACGATCCGTATAATTTTATACGGTCTGTATAAGTGACCATATAACTCTATCAGTGATGGTCCTTCACTGTAACAGTTATACGGACCACTATACGGACCGTATAATATTATACGGACCGTATAAATGGTCGTATAATCTACTTTTCTCAGATCTTGTTCTTGTCGCTTCATTTGATCTCCAATCCTTATGGAACCTTCTTAACACTTGTTTAACACTTCATTAACAACCTAAGGGGCATCATAACTCTTTCTCAAGGCATCATTAAGTCAACATTAATTCGGTACTTTACAAAACTCTTCCGAGACACAACGTATACTTCGCCTTTCTTAATAAACTTTCTTCTGTTGCCTCAAACGTCTTTGGAATCTTAATTAGAATCACTCAATACTACTTCTTACCTATAGAATCATCATATAATTCTCACAGTGTCTTAGTCTATTCACTTTACAACGGCATGAATTTTTCCTAGGTGTAACAATTTGTGGGAGTGGTAAGTTGATGAAGGACAAGATGGTGACTTGGGGTTATTTTAAGAGATGATTGGGAATGGATTTAAGTATATTTTGATATATATATATATATATATATATATATATATATATATATATATATATATATATATATATGTGTGTGTGTGTGTGTGTGTTGTTATCGTGTTGTGGGTATTGTGGTTGATGTTGGATCGAATGAGAAGTTGAAGAGTTATTAAGCTTATAAGGAAAATGTTGCCCATAAATTGTCAAGCTCTATTCGTGTTTAAAATGATTAGCAAGAGAGGTAATTAGCCTAATTAAGCCCTATGTTATCTTAATTATAGACTTGCAAGTTCGAGAGGTAGAAGTTGGACGATTGAGTATACTTCAAGGTATGTTAAGGCTATTCTTTCCTTCTTTTGGCATGATCCTATGATATGATCCAACAGGTGAGTAAGAGAGCTTCCATATTACTCTACTCTTAGAAGCATTAGAAGTACTTCAGTCTTTGATGTTTGTGTACCACGTTTATGAGTAATCTTTCTGTTCATGGGTCCGAAATTTATGTAGCCGTGCACGTGCATACAGTTTATTCATGCATTACATTCATTATATATTTATGTACATTGACCCGTGACGAAAAAGGCGTTATATATGCGAATATTAGATATATGTGTGTTAGTATGAGAAGAGATATAGGCGTTATACACGCATTACAACTATGATGATGAGATGCCATAGAGTCTTTATAGGTGTTATATACGCACATATATCAGGTGTTATATACGCACACATATATAGATGCATGACCATCACTGATAGGCATGAGCATGCATATTATGTGCCCACAGAGGCATTGTCAATTATATATATTTATGCAGACTTAGGCAGATACTAGTCCATACAAGTACATGCAACGCCGCATTTTCCTATGAGTTCAAATCTTATCCATGATTCTTATGTATCTATGTTGTTCTTATGCCTTACATACTCGGTACATTATCCGTACTGACTCCCCATTGCTCGGGGGCTGCGTTCATGCTCGCAGGTACGGGGAGACAGACAGGTGGTCCGGCTCGCAGGACCCGTAGACTAGCAAGGTGGTCGCACGCTCATTTGATCCCGGAGTTGCTACGCTTTTGGTATGCCCCTTTTAAGATGTGTATGCATATGGGTATGACGGGGCCCTGTCCCGTCCTTTCTACAACTTTCATTCCAGTAGAGGTCTATAGACAGTTGTATGTAGTAGTCAGATGATGTAGCCTTGTCGGCTTCTATTCTTTTGTGTACGATATGTGCAAATTAGGCGAAAGCTTGCACTATTCTTCCGCATGTTGTGTATATATATATGCAGATTGTACAGAGTTCTGATGTTTCCCTCTTATGAGATCAGTTTGTGCCATTTATGGGTCTTTGATGTTCAGTATGTTTCAGATATGTGTTTAGGGGTGTGTGGTCACTAGAGGTCAGACACTTGTCACGACTCATCGGTTTGGGTTGTGACAGAAATATATTTGGACCGAGAATGAGGTACGATGGATTTTGGACTTGGAATATATTATGACCTTATGGGCTTCAAAAGTGACAAAATATGGACTGAATAAAACTTTATTTTTCTTATATATGTATAAATATAGATATATACTCATATTTTCTTATAAAAAATAAAAACCCGTAGGAACTAAACTCATCTTATTAGGACTAGAATAGTAGCGACTCTACTCGGGAGAAATCCCGAGTGTGTCCTAGTCCGGCAATAAAGTAAGTTGAACACTTATGTGAATTTTTTTTTAAACCCAAAAACCCCTTTTATAAGGGCATTTTTTTCAAAATTTTTCCTTGAAATTATGATATGGATAAGAATGACATTTTTTGCGGAAAATTAAACATTTATAAACAAATAAATACATTAATCACGCATTGAAGTTCGTAGGCCAACCGTATTCTACGGATCTTTAATACTATGGTGCGTAAAACCTTCCCAGGGATCACTGTGAACCCTTACCTCGAACTTTGGTACCAAAAGATTTCTCTCCTCGGCTTGAAAAATCTTTTACCCGATTTTTCTAATTTTCCTTTAATAAATTAGGTGGCGACTCTAAAAACACTAAAATCCAATCAGAGCACCAACAACGTCATAGTAACTTTTATGCCTTAACCTGCGTAAAAGTAAACCGTAACAAGACTGCTTTGAGTTTACAGGGTGAGCACGAGACGTTCGCTGCCTTGAAGACTCCTCTTATCATTATGTCTTACTTTTCTATTCCGAGACATAGACAGATTGATGTATTATTATATTCCAGACTTGTATAATTTCACTTAGATGCTCTTGTATGGCTTAGACCAGACCCTGGGGGTATTTTCCTTATTTCCGCACTATTTCTATTATATATTATTGTAAGACTTACGTGATCATTCTCTTCCGCTTGATTGATTTATTTATTTATGTCTTTGCTTATCGTTGGGTTGAGGGTTCGCTTACGGAGGTGGGAAAGGTAAGTACCGGCGCGACTTAGTCGAAATGGGTCGTGACTGTCACGACCCAACCGAAGGGCCATGATGGTTATCCGGAGCTGACCAACCGAGCACCTGTTAACATACTTCTCATACTTATCTCTAGGTATGCCACATGGCTACCCCATAATTACCACGAATCGAAGAGGCACAAGTTCCATCGAACATATACACGTCTATATAAACTTCATTATCTATGCCGTATGTACAAGCCGACAAGGTTACGGGAGGTCTAGCTATGTAAACCTATCTACGAGCCTCTACATGGAGTATGTAATATCATAAAGACGGGACCCAACTATGTACACAAAATAATAATACCAACTAAACTGCAACTCCGGATCAATGGAGCACTTCTATGCAGGCACTGATGACGCAGCTTAGGGGTCAGGTCCGTCTCCCTGTCTACCAGCGGGCATGAACACAGCATCCACAAACAAAAAGGACGTCAGTACGAATAATGTACTGAGTATGTAAGGCCTGACTAGCAACATGATGAAAGCATGAAGATAACATAAGATAAAGAGATCAATTTATACCTTATACTGCCTTTTAAGATGACTGTCATGCATACTTAACCTTTCTCTAAAGGAAACAATCCATACATATATGTATAATGATCTCGTACCCGGCCATGACATGGCTCGGTGTCACCCGTACCCGGCAATGACAAGGATCGGTGTTATCCGTACCCAACTACAGTGGTGTGCACAATAGATATCGTACCCGGCCATATAGGCTCGGTGTCAAAAAATAGCCACATATGTATATACATATATATTGACATGCATGAGCATCCAAAGGAAGCATTACAACTATATCAGAGTGACCTAAGATTGGTGAACCTCCGATTACCATTATGGAATCATCATTATCACTATATGTTTCCTTAGAGGGTCAACTATCATAAGATGAGATCAACGACGATGAACAAGATCAACAATATCCTGAGAACTTTGAGAATCATGAGCTTCTAGCATTTCTAGGAAATAGGACATTATGGATATCATAGATAGGTTCACAATAAGGAAATCATGCCTTTAGAAAGAAAGGGTTAGCCTTAACATACCTTTTCGTCTCCTCAACTACTTAACGATTCTCCTGCCAAGCTCACAAATCTACATTCAAGAGGATTCATACTAACGTCAAATCTTGAAAATACTCATAAGTTCAAACTAGAATAATTAGTAAGCTAGCCGAAATTGGGCAGCACTTCCCCTATTTCTCCTACTTCCACCATATTCCAACTCACCTCCTAAACAACAATGACAACTTCAACAATAATCATGATTAAGAGATTTTATTCAAATTATATCCAATATAATCCCAAAACTCATTCTCATAATCAATTTATAGCGACAACTTCATCACGACCCCTTATACACTTGTATACAACACTCCCTCATCATAATTATTACCCCTCATAACAAGATTATACTCAAAACAATCTAACAATTATAACTCAAGTTAATTTTTTACTCAAAATATCATCAAATCCATATTTGAACTTCCTCTTTCACTTTCTTCCCTCAATCAAGTTGTTCAAGAACCAAGCATTCTCAATAACATGAAATAGATGTGAAAACTAACCTTTTAACTAACCTTTTATCACATAAGGATAAGCTTTGGATCAAATTATTCCGCTGAGTGAAACCTCCAACTTCAACACCAAAGGAATTCTTGGACTCTACAACCCTAGTAAGCCTCCCAACACTTGAATCTCTTGATTTTCACCTTTCAATCCTTGATTTTACTTGGGTTTGGTTGGATATGTTTAGAAGAAGGTTCTAGAGCTTTAATGTACTTTGGGAAATATTGAAATGAGCAAAAATGAACAAGGGTCGAGATTATAAATAAAAAGAAATCTGGTACCGACTCAAATTTACGGTCCACTTTTACGGACCGTAAAAATTATACGGTCCGTATAATTGGACCGTAAAATCCAACAAGTGACTCACCCTTTCTGGAATCAATTTACGGTGGGAGTCAGCCAGATATACGGTCCATAAAAATTATACGGTCCATATCTCGGACCATAAAACCCACTTTTTCTGAAACATATTCTCGTCGATTTGCACAACCTTTAATCCTTCCAATACCTGCTAAACCTGAACCTTAACCCCTTATAACTATAAGATAAACTCGTCTAATCTTATTTAACCTTAATAACCTCATATCTAATACTAGAACTACTACACACGATGAATCTTAATGTACAAAACCATGAGGTGTAACAGTGACAAAAGCACTATAACGGCCAAACATGTCGTTACATCATAGACCAATTAAACAATCATTTTGTTACACCTCGAAAATTTTTTTCGTTAACGTACAGTGAGTAGACCAATGAAGGGCATGATGTATATGATGTTTTGATAAGTAAGAAATAGCATTTGATGACCCTAATCGAGATTTCAAAGACATTTAAGATAAGGAAAGAAAGTTGTTAAGGAAAGCAAGTCATATGTTGTGCGTTGGACAAGAATTACGAGTATCGAGTTAATGACGTTCTAATGATGCTTTGGAGAAGTGTTATAACATCCCTTAGATTAGTAATGAGGTGTTAAACAAGTGTCAAGAGGGTTCTATAAGGATTGGAGATCAAATGAGTCAACGAAAATGATTTCGGAACCACTGGGCATTATACGGCCCAACATACGGGCCGTATAAATTATATTGGCCGTATGTCTGGCCGTATAATCAGCCCAGAATGACATACCTCTCTGGACCAAATCTACGACCAGACATACGGTCAGTATAATTTATACGGACCGTATGTCGGTCCGTAGATTTCGATCGGGTCAGGTTTTAAAACGATATAAGGGGCCTCTCTCTCATTTTATTTCATTTCATTTTCACTCCACAAGCCAAGAAACCTCTAGAATATTCTCCACACTTCATCCAAAATAATTCAAAGGAAGTTGATGATCAACTTCATCAAACCAACAAAATCAAGAGTGTGAAACCCATTAAAGTCCATCCAAGTCAAGAGACCCCATTGGAGGTGAATTAGGGTTTTGGTGCAAGAAGAGTATTGCCACTCAAGATTTATTCCTACACTATCCAAGGTAAGTTTATGGTATTTTCAAGTTGTTTAAGGTGTTGAAAAGTTGAAACACTTGGATTGTAGAAGAATATAGAAAATGGGTCATAAATGCGGGGATAGTGTCATTGTTGAGCCATAGCTTGGAATGAATCACGAATATGGATATGTTATGATTGTAAGTAGGTTATGAATGACATTTAGAGAATGGAATAAGTATTATATGTGAAAGAACGCGATAGTAAACTTTGATCATGATTATGGAGAATTGATGTGAAATTGTAAAATGTGGATAATGTGAATGAATGATGATTGTTGTTTTTGATATTGTGATTATTGTTATGAATGTTGGGAGTTGATATGGAATATGGAGGAAGTTGTATAAACAGAGGAAATGCTACCCAGTTTTCTCCAGCATTAGTAAGTACGTTCTTATAATCGCTTAGCTAATGATAATGCGAATTCTCTTGAAGGAAGAAACGCGAGTATCGAAGAAGAACGAGCAAGCGATAGACTAGCTAAAGGAAAAGGTATGTGAGGCTAGTCCTTTCTTTCTAAGGCATGAATCTTATGGAATGAATTTCCTCCTTCTTCATGAATCTTCTATCTTCAAGAAAACTAAGAGTCTATACTCAAAGATAGCCATATGAGATAAACGATACATTATGAGTACGATAATGATGATGACGAGCTTAAGTCTAAAGATCTAGAGCCCTTGATATGATGTTTCTATAAAGCTAATGATGCTATCTATAATCCCTTGATGTTGTTTATTGTATACACACACCTTATATGTGTCACACTCTAATCTCATCGAAAGGCATGATGGGCACCCAGCTCTTACTTAGGGCTGAGCGAACCCTCTGGCATTCATATAATGAAACTGGACATATAATAAGGTACTTTCAGTCAAACTATAAAAATTTGCGAATGATACTCAATTAATCAAAAATCGAATAAGTCAATTTGACATATCGGCCTACATGGTCGCTTTACCCAACGCATGACATCTTAATATACTAACCACAAGACACTGTCTGCAAAGTCTCTAAGAGTAAACACCTGAATCATATGAGTCGGGACAGGGCCCCGACATGCCCATACACACATATGATAACCATAATGACTCGGCACTGCTCCAGGAAGAAAATGGAGTTTGCCAATCCCAGCTGATAGCCAATCATCCTAGCTGAATACTTTTACCTGCAAAACAATCTGGGACTGTGTGGCATGAACACAGCGCCCCCAGGCAAAGGGACGTCAGTACGAACAATGTACCGAGTATGTAAGGCAGCAGTAATCATAAAGAATGAGATATAAGCCATACTGAAAGTATGAGAAACTACCTGTAATATGAATAGCTCCAAAGGTAGAGAATAACCATGTAAGTAGCCCCAAAGGCAATGACTAGAAATGTAAATATATACCATACCCGGCCCTTTATTAAGGGACTCAGTGAAATATAAATATATACCGTACCCGGCCCTCTAGTGAGGGACTCGGTGAAGTAATCATATATATATGGTACCCGGCCCTCTAGTGAGGGACTCGGTAAAGTAATCATATATACACCGTACCCGGCCCTCTAGTGAGGGACTCGGTGAATAATGCAATGAAACTGTACACGAATACATACCCGGCCCGGGACTCGGTGAATGATATATTAACAGCATGCACGAGTAGAGTATCATGAGCAACCATATGCAAACTAAATCATAATCTAGGACTCAATAGAATAATTAGAATGAACCGACACTTGAGAATCAAAGACATAACCGTCATGTCAAGTATCGCGAGAACTAGAATTCATTAGAGTCAAGTATGTTCATCGTTCGCTCGTTTATGTAATTCATGCCAAAAAGAAAGAAGGGATAGCCTTAACATACCTGGTCTTAGCTCAACGGCTCAAGAACTCAACTTGTATTGGCTCCACGATCTATATCTAACAACAATGATACTGTTACACCTCAAAAAAAAATTCGTTGATGCACAGTGAATAGACTAACGAAGGCCATGATGTATACGATGTTTTGATATGTAAGAAATAGCATTTGATAACCCTAATTAAGATATTAAAGGTATTCGAAGTAAGGGTAGAAAGTTGCCAAGAGGAGACCAGTCATACGATAAGTATCGGAAGAGATTTACGAGTAACGAGTTAATGATGGCTTAATGATGATTTGGAGAAGAGTTATAACGTCCCTTAGATTGTTAATGAGGTGATAAACAAGTGTTAAGAAGGTTCCATAAGGATTGGAGATCAAACGAAGTGACGAGAACAAGATCGGTGGGTGATGGGTTTATACGGCCCATTATACGGACCGTATAATGGACCGTTAGTAACCATCACGGTGAAGGTCCCTCACTGGTGGATTATACGGTCACTTATACGGACCGTATAAATTTATACGGACCATATAATGGACCGTATAATGGTCACAGAAAAGAGGCGTTGAAGGGTGTATTTCATGATCACTTATACGGACCGTATAAGTTTATACAAACTATATAAGTGTCCGTATAATCTCCCAGACAGATCAGACCTTTGAGCTATTAAAAGAGGACCAAGTTCATTATTTCATTTCCATTTTTCACTCCTTCTCTCTAGAACTCTCTAGAACATTTCTCCCATAATATTTCAAGAGATATTAGTGATCAATCACATCAAACTAAGTGAATCAAGAGTAAGGAACCCATTAAAGTCCATCCAAAACAAGAAATTCAAGTGAAGGAAAAACTAGGGTTTTGCTCAAATGAAGTGTTTGCACCCAAGGTTCATTACCACACTATCTAAGGCAAGTTTTATGACATTTCCATGTTGTTTAAGGTATTTGAAAGTTGAAACACTTGGATTATATAAGGAAATAGGAAATGGGTCATGAATATGGGAATAGTGTCACTTTTGAGTAAATGTTTGGATTGAGTTGTGATTCTTGATACATTATGATTATAATCATGTTATAAATGATATTGAGAACATGGAATAGACATTGTATATGAATGAACGAAATTGTGTGATATTACCATGAATGTGGATGAATTGAAGTGAATTGAGAAGTAAGGATAATGTAGTTGAATAAAGGCTATTGTGATGATGTTGTGAAAGTTATTATTGATGTTTGGGAGTTGATATATGATGTTAAGGAACTCGTATAAATAAACGAGATGCTATCCGATTTTCTCTAGCTTTAGTCATGTATGCTAAGTCATTGATTTCCTAATGTTAGTATGTACTCTAATGAAGGTAGAAACGTGAGCATTGAAGAAGAACGTGCAAGTGATAGAATAATTGAACAGAGAGGTATGTAAGGCTAATCCTTCTTTCATAAGGCATGGTTCTTTGGCCAAATATCTATCCTTCTATGAGCCTACAATATTCTCCAATGATCCTATCTCTAAAAGCTACTAAGCTTATGATTCTCGATATGATACGATTGTACTAAGTTCCTTATATGACGAGTAATCCTTTAAGGATAAATGCAATAAACGACGATGGTATTGACGCTAAAGATGCTTATGTATATATGTGCCCATGTGTGGCTACTATGAAACCCCGAGCTTACATGACCGGGTAGAATGTATATATATATATATATATATATATATACGGATAGATAGATAGATAACGCGCGCACACCACTGCAGTTGGGTACGGATAACCCTGAGCCTTGGTAAGGCCAGGTATGTATGACACTGAAACTTGGTAGGGCCAGGTATATGAAACACCGAACCTTCGTGGTCGGTTATGCTATATAAATGCTATATATATGACTTCAATATGAGCACGAATATGCTAAATATATGTAAATGCTAAGTAAAGGCTATGTATATGCAATGTGTATGATATGAACATGAGTATGAATGGAAATATGAATACGAATACGAAAATGGATATGAAAGGTAAATGAGTACGGATATGGATGTATGTACAAGGATACGCAATAGAAATGGAATGTCCCTATGGAAAGCAAGTAAGTGCTATGACGATGATACTATTATCTCCCATCCTATGTTATTCCATATGTTGTCTATGATGTTTTCATATTGATATTGATCATGCTTTACATACTCGGTACATTCTTAAATGTGATGTCCTTTTGTTTGTGAATACGCGTCATGCCCGCGGTGGCCGGGGAGATAGACGCAACCCATAGCTTCATTATCCGGGACTACATAGCGGGGCTCCGTTTCATTTCGGAGCTGGCGGCTTTTGGTATAGATTCTTTTGTGTACATATTTATGGGCACGGCGGGGTCCTGTCCCGCCTATATGATATGACGTATTCTTCTTAGAGGCTCGTAGACATGTGTCTATGGTTAGATATGTTTGGCCTTGTTGGCCTATATTTTGGGATGTTATTTTGTTAAGCCTCATCGGCTCATGTACATTTATTTGGGCATAGTTGCAAATGATGATATAAATGAATTGTCGCCCAATGGGAATTTGTATGATAATGAATGAAAAGTATGATTTAGCTATGTGGCTCACCTAGTTGTAATGTGAAAGTATGTTAAGAGGTGCTCGGGTGGGTTAGCACCAAGGTGCCGGGCCCCTTGACCTCCCGGTTGGTCGTGACGGATACTATCGTTAATTATACAAACGATTCTCTTAATCGTATAATGAAACTTTAACTTATCCTAAAATAAAATGGGCAGCACCTCCCCCGTTCTTCTCATTTTCCCAAACTCCATGTATCAACAACAACAACAACCAAAACAATCCAGCAAGTATATACATCAATAACAAGGTACCATGTAGCAATAAGAAGTCACAACATTTCACGACGAGCGACAAGCCCGGATACAATTATTAAATACACTTCTCCAATTTTTCTTTCCTTCAAAATACTTATCAATGGCAACAACAATATGCTTAAGTTACTCCAACAATTTCTAACCACAACACAACCCAAAAATATACCTCAAATTAGCCCACAACATACACCGTATCATCATCAACAACAACAATAATGTATATCAACATAAACAAGTAGAAATCTCTCCAAAACTTCAATCAAAACAGCCTTCAAGGCAGCCACATCAACAAACTAGTTTAGGCCCTTCATAACATGTTTTTCTTCACTTTAAACTAAGGAATCCCTCTACGAATAACTTAATCAATAAGAGTAAGATGTAATACATACCTTAATATTGATCCTCCAATCACAATGAAACCACTATCTCGTACAAGCTTATTCTTAAACCAAGATGAAGCAACTCGCCCTACCCCGAGCATACAAGAACTAAGCAACCACTAAAAATACCATAGACATTACTGCAAGGGGCTGCTTCGTTGCTGCCCAACTTCTAATTCCTCACCAAGCCAACAACGTTGCTGCTCACTTCTTTCTCAAAATGAAGTGTAAAATGTTTCTCTCAACTTTCCAAAAAATAAAAAATAAAAACAAAGTGTTCTTGATCTCTTAATGAGCACTACCTTAATTAATTCATAAAAGTGCAAGTTGTCCCCTGGTAGCAACAAACACGTCCATGTATCTATTTACATTAGTCACTTATTATATTTCATGACAAGACTCCACGTGTAAAGTGGTTTCTTATAGTACTTATCCATTTAACAAAATAATTCCTTTATCTCAACTAATTACACCCATAATTAATTCCTTGGTCCCAATTTACTTAAATGGTAATTATTTCCAATACACTTCATATACTCATTGTCATGATCATGTGACATAGCACTAGTCCATAGCCCTTTTTGGTACACACAGAATATTATTTCCAATCACCGTCATTCCACTTTCGAGTCTTAAATAATTTTGGGAATTTATCCTTCTATACACCGATCTCTTTATTTGCATACTTGAATATGACCAAATCCTCCGTGCTCAGGTAAATTTTCTCGTGTTGGACGGTTCAATTTCCTTGTCCAACTTGGACCGTGTTCCGTTCATATAAATGTCGAACCTCAACGAAACTTATTTTCTTCGATTGGTTTAACTTCTAATATTTACAACACATCTGTACCATCACTCTAACCACCTATAAGCTTGGGGGATAACCTCGTTTCCATTACTAGTGTCATTTAGCTTGCACGCTTTTCAACGCATGAAAACACGGGATGTAACATCCTTCCCCCCTTTAGAACATTCGTCCTCGAATGTTAAACTAGTCCTGTATAGGCATCCGGTTATGGTGATCTTATGATGAATCAATTCTAACTAGAACTCGTCTATCATGTTGTGCCTATCTCTGCTTAACTTAATACTATTCTCCACCCTCGACTTCGGTGAATATTGAATTTACAAAGAAAGTGGTCATAACTTAGCTATTTCGTAATTGGATAAACTCACTATATCCATCTACGCTTGAAGCTTAGGTCGAGTTTTCATTTTGGAGTCATCTTTCCAAAGAACTAATCGTAAAATAGGAGGTCTTTCCCTTTGGTATGTTTACCATCGCATATTGATTCCTCCTGTCCTCTCTTCTAATTTATAGGTCTACTTCCACTCTCTATTTAGGTCGCATAGTCCGCAGCGTACCTTCTTTTTGGAGTCATCATTTTAATCCTCTGACATGCACTATCTATAATATTCCCTTTGAATAGTTGAAAACGTGTTTCCTTCTTAGTAATGTCTCTCGTTTGCAATACTTCATTGATTCCTCAGGAATATCCTATCAAGAGATATAAGTGAGTCACTTTCCTGATATGACCCTCCTTGATACTCGGACTCATCGATCCTTTTTCTTGCTCAATAGTGGTATTAAGTCTCATATGGTTTGCAAATCTCTCCTACTTCGTTTCTTCCATATGACCATAATAATGGTATTGATTCACATCTGTAGAGTCTAGATAAATTCAATCCGAGATGTCCTATCGTAGGTATCCCTCGTCGACAAATTAAAGGCTTCATAATTTTTGAGAATTTCATAATCCTTTGGTAAACTGTTGGAAATTCGCTATAACCACAATGATACAAAAATGAAAGTTCCAAGGCGTAATATTCTTCTAGGAAAACCCCCTTTATTCAATGATCCTATCGAATTCGTGTCACACCCTAATTTCCGATAGGGCATGATGGCCGAGCGAACCCCGGACTTTCGTAATACACATAATCATACTGGGCCCGCAAAACATGACATAAGTACGTAATGAAAATTTTCGGAAAACATACATGCCTTTCATCTTTTTCAAATCAAATAAAATCCATAGTCATAACGAATCTGTAACATAATGCATACTGATATATCGGCTTACATAGCCGATTACAAATAAATACGCGGATAATGCATAATAATACATCGGCTTACGCAGCCGCTTACAAAACTGACGTATCACACACACGACACTGTCTGCAAAGTCTCTACCAACATCTCAGATACCATACAAACGCACTCGGACTCGGCAGCACTCCGAAGGAAATGGAGCTCTCCAATCCAGCTGGAACGTCCTCCGCTAACATCATCTACTCATCGTGGGTACCGCGGCGATGAAACGCAGCCCCCGAAGAAAGGGGGTCGATGAATATGTACCGAGTATGCAAAGCAGAAATACGAGAAAACGGAGTCATAATCGAAGTAAAGTGCACCGAACGCGAGCATAATAAGCCGAATACCAAGGTACTTACATCGACCCCCAAATCATACAAAAGCGGTACGGAAGACAAATAGGATAATCGTAATGTCAAAATGCTTCGCTTTCTTTTAAAATATTTCTGCCTCGTATATACGGAAAATCAAACATACCACATGGGGCGACATTAACCGATTGCCGGGAACGTACGGCCCGATCCATATATAACATAATAATGCGATGAACGTACGGCCCGATCCATATATAACATAATAATCATAAACATACCGTCATATTATCACACATCATATCACATATCATATTGTATCATCAGATCATCACATATCATATCATCAAATCATCACATATCACATACCACATATGTACACCCATACCGCGGTCAAATATCCAACGGTCAATATCACACATACACACATACGCACATACCACGCGACCAGGAACCCAAATGCGGTAATGTCACATATACACATACATACGACTGGAACCCGACGGTAATATCACATATACACATATACCGCGGCCGGGAACCCGGCGGTAATATCACATATACACATATACCGCGGCCGGGGAACCCGGCGGCAAATGTAACAACGAACGCACGAACGAATCGTGAGTAACCAAATACGGTTTAAAACATTTTCAAAGACTTAATAGGTTAATCAAAACGAACCATCGTTTATAAGCCACAACGAGTCAAATCGATTTTCTTCCGAATACCACCCGGAACATATCAAACCGAACTTAAAGTCATAGTCACGTATCGGAATCATAAGTATACGAATCAACATTTCAGACTCAACAAACAAATATATAATCATACTCAGGGGTCGAAAAGGTAGTCATATTAAGTGCTTTTCAAAAAGTCGTTAGTACTACACAAAGGAAAGTCGCGGACCCACGCACGAGCGCCAACCCAATCCGGTCCGCCTACGAAAATCATAGTCATCCTATGTTATCGGATCATTATTACAAATTCAAAAGATAAGTAACCGATCGTACTTGAAATCAGAATAATAGTCATATCATATCCTTTCAAAAATCGTCAGAAGTACATAAGGAGAGTCGCGGGACCCACGAACGGGTATCGACCCAAGCCGGGCCCGCCTATGGAAAACATAGTCATCATACATCATGGAGTCATTTTTGAGCATATCAAGGCCATCCGGTTCTGTTTGTGAAAGTTACGGACGTTCGTAGTTTTCGGAATTGTTTAGGAACAAGACTCTTTTTAAAACCAACTTTTATGCAACTTTCGAAAGTTAGTCATACAAAAGACATAAGATTCTTTCGGAACAAACCGTGTACATAGCATTTCAAATCCAACCATATCAAGGACATACGGGTCATATCTTGACCATATTAAGGATGCCAACATCACAAAGCGAATACGAATCATAAACATGTTCGGATTTTTCGAATAGAATTACCCCCAAGGCTCATAACATATCATACCTTACTCATATCTAAGACATGCCAAAAGAAGGAAAGGTAAGCCTTACATACCTCGTCCGCTTCCTAAGCTAATCCAACTTAAGTCTCGGGCTCTCCAAGAGCTACAATAACGTCATCACATACCAAACATTAGCCATAAGCACTTAGGAATTCAATTTCATGCTATCACTTTATCTACGAAATTTAGGGACATTTCCCCTATAAATTCAACAACCCCGAGAATTCAACTCGGCCAAATCTTCGACAATAATACCAACAACCATATAAACAATATCAATAATCAATTCCAAACACATTCTAACATTAGTAATTCTTCTCCACATATTTCGACAACATTCCAATTACATTCAAATCAACTTCATACATTCGAAGCCAACGTCGATGCTCGCGTATTCAAAAACTAACCCAAGATCATTTAACAAGATTCAAGAACACTTCGGACAATTCACAACGTATTCAAATCAGCCCATCCACTACATAATGAAACCGAAACCTCCCAACTCAACATGAACAACTTTAACACATTTCTTTATTTCCGTATATCCATAGTATAACAACAACAACAACTACAACCAATCACGATATTTCAGCCCACAAAACGAGTTCATAACAACCACCAAACAGTACCCAAAATATCATCGCAAAACAACCACAAATATCATACGAGAAACTCAAAATATCGTCACAAACTAGCCACGAAAATCATAAAAACGACCCGAATATCGGCACAAAACAGCCCGGTATACTCTTTGTATACAATATCTTTATACACTTTATTCTCCCAAATTCAAGAACAACAACTTATCAACAACATCAACAACAATATCAACAATTATTATGCATCATAACTTAGCTAATTCCGTCCATTTAATCCACCTAAAACAGCCCCATAATTCAACAACATCAATACAACAAACTATAACTCTATTTTTGCAAATATTCCTCAATCAAGGTTGATAAAGAGAGATTTGATGATTCATACCTTATTTTTGTGAAGGTAGCCAAATCCTCATCATCCACTTATCTTCAAACTCACTTCAACACAAAACAAAATTATAATCGCGCCTACGCGTTGCCGGACCTCGGTTAGCATTTGGTTGCTTGAAATTTTGTGCAAAATCCTCAATTTCATGTGACAATAAGAGCCCTTTTGGAGGTCAAGGTTCCGGAAATTTTTAGGGCATTTGTCTTGAAAAAAAATGAGGTTTTTGTCCCTTTTAAAAGCGCCAACATCGGTTTTCGTAGCTACAAGATCGTAGCGGCATCTTGTCTTTGTGGCATCTTAAGTAAATCTTTTGTTCTGCGTCGATGGTTCAGTTTGTAACGTCTATACTTCTCTACTCCGATGTCCTATCAATGAACGGTTTGTTTGCGTTACAAACTAGACTCGACTTAACTTCATTTTAGGCTTTTAAAAAACCTTAAAACTCCACATATACTACGAGATATGCGCCTCCAAAGTTGACTTGAAAATTTGCCCGCATTTCCCAAATTTTCGTCGAACTTATTTTCTTCAATTTACTCGATCTTGAAATATTCCAACGCACAAAAAATACGGGATATAACAATTCGTCGAATCTAACGCAGCCCAGGGCTATCGTAGGAAACATATAACATATATTTATATCATATTCAGAGCAATTGTCCTATTTGTCCTTAATGATAATTCCAACTCAACATTTCAACTCAGTTCACCATATATTTTCCCCACGAACTAACCGGAGTGTCACAAACACACTATTCTTGCTTACCCTCTTCTCCCTCTTTTTTAAGTACCCAATTGTTTTATTCTCGACGTGTAAATATTTGCGAGGTTACATAACCGTTCTTGTGTGATTCGTGTATGAACATCTAATCTTATTCGTAAACTTCCGCTCTCCTTTGGTTCGTTCTATTTTATGTATCTCATACATACCAAAACTCTTTTGTCTACTCGTTGTAACTTATCTCCTCATATTCTTTATTTCCTTCATTCGTCCGCGATTATCACATCTTATATTCTACTATAGAAAAATTTATGTCCCTTAACTTATTTGTCACTTATAAAAGGGCAAATATCGAACAAAACGACTCTACTATCAATTCCTTGCCTCTATTTCAAGATAGCATCGCTATCCTTTACAATATTCGACGAGTTATTTGCTCCCAATGTCATGTTGTTCAAGGTCATCACGAATGATTTTAAGATGTGCTCTTAGATACCATTTCGATTCTTGTTCATTTATTTATGTCACGACCTGCCTAGTGGGCCATGCGGGCACCGGAGGCACTATCGAGCACCGTACATCATTCTACTATCGTCTTAACCTTTACACACATAAACTCCATAAAACACGTACTCATATATATACGCACGCCCTCGCGGCGCAAAGAAAAGAATAATATACCAAACATACGTGAGGGTCGCATAACATCCGTTACCCACATACGAGTATCTACGAGCTTCTAACCGAAATGTTCGGAATCATGAAGACGGGACAGAACCGCTACGCCCGAGTATGTACATAAAAGATATACCGAAAGCGCACCTCCGGTCTACGGAAGTGCTCATAAGCCGACCTCGACTCCTAGGAAGCCGGGATCGGCCCCCCGGGCCTACCTCGTGGGGCATGAACACAACGTCCAAGAAGAAAAGACGTTAGTACGATCGATGTACCGAGTATGTAAGCATGCGTATCATAAAATAACAAAGAATGTGTTAAGATAAAATAAAGATAATAAGATGCTTAGGTGGTCGTTTCTCTTAAGGCGGAGTACGTACGTGCATACCGTAAAATATCATCATATCATGTATTGTAACGAATGTGTACCGATCCATATATCATCATATATCAATATGTTAGCGGAAACGTACGCCCGATCCATTACCCTTATGGCTCGCGTGCAGATGATATCATAAGATACCCGATCGGTGGCTATACG
>NW_026714926.1:0-21330 GCF_029784015.1 Lycium ferocissimum | reverse complement strand
TGCCCACCGTAGTTTTGCCCCGGCCACAAATAATAACTCAGATATTTAGAAAAATTTGGGCAGAGTTTCCTCTGTTTTTCTTACTAACCAGAATTTACCTGCACAAGAAAATACCAACAGAGGCCACACAGGGCCAATATAGCCATATACATATATATAGGCAAGCCGACAAGGCTGCCGCGGTGAGTAAACCGCCCGAACATACCATACGTGCATATAACTGTACAGACATAACCACACCCACAGACGTGTCTACAGGCCTCTAACATACGAACGAGAATCGAAGACGGGACGGCCCCGCCGTACCCAAATAGTCATTTATACGTAACATATGTACAAGAAGATATATACCAAAATATCAGCTCCGAATCAAAGGGAGCTCTCCAAACAGCAGACTAATACCCTAAGTCGGCGCGCCGTGCGCGCGCGTACGTGCACGTGGGCATGTAACACGCCCCCGAGAAACGAGGGGGTCGGTACGAATAATATGTACCGAGTATGTAAAGCGGAAACATAACATACATAATTAAAATACCCGTAGTCGGATATGTAAAATCGTAACAAATGGAAATACGTAAATAGAGCGAACGATAATCGGATTCGTAACGGAGTCGACTTACGGATGTCCGGACGGAATCATAAGCGAGAATCGACTTACCGAGCGTACGGACGGATTCTCGGACGAAACCGGATCTCAAATGTATAGCGTACGTAATCGAGAATACGGGTCGGACGTACGTAAATGTGACGGACGTAATCGAGTCCAAATCGATTTCCCGAAGTGTGACGTACGTAGTCATATTCCAAATCGGACATACGAAGCGTAAATGCATGTAATCATGCGTATGCAGTCATAATCATATGCGACGGACATATCGAAATCGGATCCCGATCCCGCGCACATACGTACGTATCCCGCCCCTTTAATGGACGCGGTAACGTAACCCGGCCCTCGTAGTACGGACGCGGTGGACGTACGAATCGATCAAATGCCATCCCGGCCGCCATCCCCATAATATCACATAATCGCATCATAATCATAATCGGATCCGAATCGGATACGGACGCAGATCCCGGCCCGCACATCCGAGGGACGCGGTGAACAATGCGATGAAGTGCACGAATCACGGAACTCCGGCCCGGCGCGAATGAAGGAAGCATTGAGACATCCACGAACGGATCCATGAGAAACCATATACATACGGACCGACATACGTACGTAATCAAACCGAAGTAGTTCGAAGATAAGTCGATCGAATAGGCGGATCATATCGGTCGTAGTATCCGAATCGTTCCAGGTCGAATAATATTCGGACTCGAAAGGCGGTCATAATGCTCATTAGTTAGCGGACGAACATAATTAAAAGTTACCTATGAAAAACGAGACGAGAAACGGATCGATTTGGACCTTACCGGGAGTTTCAGGGTATTGTGGGCCCACCTCGGACCCAATCATAATAAAGTACGTAAATTATAGATAATGAACCTTAGGGAGTCGTCCATAATCCTTTTAGAGTGTTTCGACTCCATTTATGGAAGTTACACCCTTATAGGTCAACTTAGAAGAAATTGGTTCAATCTTACTGAAAGATTTTGCGCTAATTTCAATCTCGAATTGTGACAAACAGAAGTGTCATCGAGGCTCGCTGTCAAGCCTGTCAGACTCGGAACATGCCAAAGAAAAAGGGGCAAGGCTTTACATACCTGGATTGCGCCTTACGCGCGTCCAATCTCAATTCCCGTTTCGTCCAAAAAGCGCAAATGGTCATTCTTACCAATTACTATTCATGCAAGCTAATATTTCAACTTGGGGTTATGCTTGGCTACCGAAATTTCGGCAAAGACTTCCCCTATACATACAACACCCCCGAGACTTAGCTCGGTTTAATATATCAACAACAACAACCCAACAATCCAACAACAACAACAAGTATTACAAAATGCACAATATGGCGCAACTAGCCATTTTTCCGACATAACACAATAATTTCCGTTCTAACTTCACACTTTCAATCCAACATTGACATTTTCATATTCATCAACCCAACAAGATCATTCCGGAGACATTCCATATCATTTTACGAAATATTCACAAAATATACAAAATATACAAATTTTCCACCAAATTCATAATCCATTCAAAACCTCCAAATTTCAACATAAATATGTACGACACATTTTTATCCTTCCATTTCATTTACAACAATCACCATATACATCTTACAACTTCATTCTTCTCAATTGCATAATCTATAATAAAATCGTATACTTTCCGACGACAACTTAACGACAAATTTTTCATATTAACTTAAACCATTATTCTTCCATCTTCATCACAAGACTTCAACAACACAATTGACATGCTAAATAATTTAATTCAAATTTCATTTCATACCAAACATCACACGGCCACCTTCTCTAATTTTCATCTTCCACTAATTCATTCAACTTTCATTTCTAATACAAATTCCACCATAACTACAACTAGGATACAACTTAAAATTCAACACATCTTCCATGCATAACCACACACATACACGGCTACATATACACACACACACACACGGCTCACACATCACACAAACACAATTCCATGATTTCCATACCATTCCACTTATTCTAATATCCATAAACCTTCCATAACATGAGAGAAAAACATGAAATTCTTACCTCTCCAATAAATCCTTCTTGCCAAAACAAGCACTCCCTTGACTTGAAAATTATACCATGTTGGAGAGGAGCTTAAGCTTAGTAGTAATTCCAAGAGAGATGGATTTTTGAACCAAAGATTTGAGCTCCAAGAATTTTTTTCTTCCTTTCTTTTTCTTTCTTTTCTTGGCCGTTTTTTTTCTCCTTGTTCTTGTTCTTGATTTTCCTTTGTTTTTCTTGAATTTTCTAGATGATAAGGTCCCTTATATAATTAATCACATGATTAATTATTTGGGGTTGGGCCAAGGCCATATGGCCGGCCACCCTCTCTTTTGGGCCTTGTTTTTCTCTTTTTTTTTTTTTGGCCCAATCCTTCATAATTCTTATTTTGTAATTCCGAAATAAATTTCCAAAATTCCAATTTTGCCCTTAGGCCTTCTCCATTGATTCCGCATTCAAACTTCCATAACCGGCATACCAACATCAAGAAAAATCCAAACATAACCTTATTCCTTGTAAGTCAAGGTTACTTCCAAACTTTCGAATACGCAAAAATGCCGGATGTAACATCCTCCCCCCCTTTAGAACATTCGTCCTCGAATGTTAATCCAATCTCATGGTAGACCAAAATCAGTCAGGGAGGTCTTCTTACCATTTACATACTTGAACTTGATTGAAGTACTTGCAACGGCCTTCATTTCCCAACTTCACGCATCTTTCTTCGAAATCACCGCATTAGGGCTGTTCGTACCGTCTTAAATCGAATATACGGCGGACAGAATCTTAACCAGAACCAGAAGATCAAACGGACGTCAGACGGAGTCATATCCGGAGTCAGAAGCACGAAAGTGCGGCAGACAGAAGCATAATCCGACGTTGTCTTAAGCGGTTTTTAAAATCAGAGCCAAACGTATAAAAGTTCATCAGACGGATCTATAATCAGAGTCAGACGTATTGAGATTTATCGGACAGATTTCGAAATCAGAGTCAGACATGTAGACACATACACCAGACAGATTCACAGCTGAGGTCAGACGTACAGACGTGTGTCAGACAGATCCGTGATCCGGGGTACATACAGAAATATATCAAATAGATTCGTATCAGAGTCAGATGTACAGAAATTTATCAGACAGATTTGAAATCAGAATCAGACGTACCGAAGTTTTTCGGACAGAATCATGATTGGAGTTGGACGTACAGAGGTATGTTAAACAGATACGTAATCGGATTCAGAGGCACAGGAGTGTAGCAAACAGGGCTTCACCGAAAGCAGGGGTGCAGAAGTATGGCGTACAGAGTTGCGACCATAGTCGAACTGCCGTTTTAGAATCTCTAATCACTCCACATACTCAAATTCCACTTAAGTTACTCCAAATTCACATTTAGTCTCCATATCCATAATTGTGAAAAATTCTTGACGTACTTCCCAGGGGGGTCACCCATCCCAGGATTGCTCTGGTCTCAGCACGCTTAACTTCAAAACTTTTATGCATTCTGGCGCGTTATCGATAATATCACTGCGTCAAATGCCCCACACGATCTTTGCCACGTAATTTAGGGCAGTTCAGCGCCTTAATAAATTTTTCAGAAATTTCGTAGCGGGTCCCACCCCGGTCCAAACTACACAATTATGCAACAAATACACATATATAGAACAAATTTCAATAAATACTCGTATACCTGTGGACGAGCTGCCTCCAGCCTGATCTAGTAAGCTATAGAGCGAGGGGTGCTCCTCCTCGTCACCCACCTCGTCTGAATCTGAGGGGTATAGGTGGTCCGGCGACTCCTGGTTCACCGATGACCAGGATAAAGGGCTGGAATATGGCGTAACGCTCACTGAAGAAGCTGGCGGAACATAATGCTCCACCATAGGAGCGACTGGCACAATGTCGGGGAGCTCCTCTCCCGGTGCCCCCGCTCCATACTCGGACGGATCCGTGTCGTAGCTGCTCTCTGGGGGATCCTCCTCGCTGGGGGTCGCAGGTTCGGAGGGATCGTCGCGCAGATCCTCCGAAGGATCGCCTCGATCGAATAGCTGGGGCTCCGTCTACTTGGCCCCGGTGACATCCTGGGGGCTTTCTTAGCACCCCCATCCCCATCATCAGAAGTCGCCCTCTTCATCCTTTGTCAATCTACAATCACCGCAGAGAGGGTCAGAAACAATTTCCCAAAATATCGACGCTGTCGCTCTTTTGGAGCCTCGCTGCATATACAGCAATTCGTTAGAAGGACCCATCCTATTACATACAGCTCTATCGCACGATCTAAGATTTCAACAAAAGGTAACATAACATCCTAGATGCCCTGTAGCCTCCTGTTTATAGATGTGGGGCCCAACACACCGATAAACAAGACTCTACTAGACACGGCCTGCAGACATTCCGAGAACCGACCGCTCTGATACCACTTTTGTCACGACCCAACCCCGTAGGCCGTGACTAGCGCCCGAACTGGGCACCCGTACGTACCAAAAGCCACAAATAATAACTCAGATATTTAGAAAAATTTGGGCAGATTCCTCTCGTTTTTCTTACTAACCGAATTTACCCGCACAAGAAAATACCAACGAGGCCACACAAAATAATATAGCCATATACATATATATAGGCAAGCCGACAAGGCCGTTAGCGGTGAGTAAACCGCCCGAACATACCATACGTGCATATAATCGTACGTACATAACCACACCCACGTACGTGTCTACGTGCCTCTAACATACGTAACGTAATAGAAGACGGGACAGGGCCCCGCCGTACCCAAATAGTCATTTATACAGAACATATGTACAACAGAAGATATATACCAAAATATCAGCTCCGAATCAAAGGGAGCTCTCCAAACAGCAGACTAATACCCTAAGCTGGCGGCGTACCCGCGCGTCGTACCGCGGGCATGTAACACGGCCCCGAGAAGCAAGGGGGTCGGTGCGAATATGTACCGAGTATGTAAAGCGGAAACATAACATACATAATTAAAATACCCGGAGTCGATATGTAAAATCGTAACGCGGTCAGAAATACGGAAATAGAGCGAACAGAATCGGATTCGTAACGGAGTCAGACTTACGGAATGTCCAGACAGAATCATAAGCAGAATCAGACTTACCGAGCGTACGGACAGATTCTCAGACAGAACCGGATCTCAAATGTATAGCAGACAGAATCAGAATACGGGTCAGACGTACAGAAATGTGACAGACAGAATCAGAGTCCAAATCGATTTCCGAAAGTGTGACGAACCAAATCGGACATACGGAGCGTAATCGAACGTAGAATCATGCATGCGAGTCATAATCATATGCGTACGGACATATCGTAAATCGGATCCCGGTCACATACGGACGGATCCCGCCCTTTAATAAGGGACGCGGTAACGTAACCCGCCCTCGTAGTACGGGACGCGGTGGACGACGAGGAGAATCGATCAAATGCCATCCTGGCCGCCATCCCCATAATATCACATAATCGGATCATAATCATAATCGGATCCGAATCGATACGACGGATCCCGGCCCGCACATCCGAGGGACGCGGTGAACAATGCAGTGAAGTGCACGAATCACAGAACCTGGCCCAGGCGCAGTGAAGGAAGCATTGAGACATCCACGAACAGATCCATGAGAAACCATATACATACGACCGACATACGTACGTAATCAAACCGAAGTAGTTCGAAGATAAGTCGATCGAATAGGCGGATCATATCGGACGAGTATCCGTAATCGTTCCGCAGGTCGAATAATATTCGGACTCGTAAAGGCGGTCATAATGCTCATTAGTTAGCGGACGAAACATAATTAAAAGTTACCTATGAAAAACAGACAGAAACAGATCGATTTGGACCTTACCGGGAGTTTCAGGGTATTGTGGGCCCACCTCGGACCCAATCATAATAAAGTACGTAAATTATAGATAATGAACCTTAGGGAGTCGTCCATAATCCTTTTAGAGTGTTTCGACTCCATTTATGGAAGTTACACCCTTATAGGTCAACTTAGAAGAAATTGGTTCAATCTGCCGAAAGATTTTGCGCTAATTTCAATCTCGAATTGTGACAAACGTAAGTGTCATCGAGGCTCGTTTTCAAGCCTATCGTCGACTCGGAACATGCCAAAGAAGAAGGGGCAAGGCTTTACATACCTGGATTACGCCTTACGCGCGTCCAATCTCAATTCCCGTTTCGTCCAAAAACTGCAAATGGTCATTCTTACCAATTACTATTCATGCAAGCTAATATTTCAACTTGGGGTTATGCTTGGCTACCGAAATTTCGGCAGCACTTCCCCTATACATACAACACCCCCGAGACTTAGCTCGGTTTAATATATCAACAACAACAACCCAACAATCCAACAACAACAACAAGTATTACAAAATGCACAATATGGCGCAACTAGCCATTTTTCCGACATAACACAATAATTTCCGTTCTAACTTCACACTTTCAATCCAACATTGACATTTTCATATTCATCAACCCAACAAGATCATTCCGGAGACATTCCATATCATTTTACGAAATATTCACAAAATATACAAAATATACAAATTTTCCACCAAATTCATAATCCATTCAAAACCTCCAAATTTCAACATAAATATGTACGACACATTTTTATCCTTCCATTTCATTTACAACAATCACCATATACATCTTACAACTTCATTCTTCTCAATTGCATAATCTATAATAAAATCGTATACTTTCCGACGACAACTTAACGACAAATTTTTCATATTAACTTAAACCATTATTCTTCCATCTTCATCACAAGACTTCAACAACACAATTGACATGCTAAATAATTTAATTCAAATTTCATTTCATACCAAACATCACACGGCCACCTTCTCTAATTTTCATCTTCCACTAATTCATTCAACTTTCATTTCTAATACAAATTCCACCATAACTACAACTAGGATACAACTTAAAATTCAACACATCTTCCATGCATAACCATACACATACACGGCTACATATACACACACACACACACACGGCTCACACATCACACAAACACAATTCCATGATTTCCATACCATTCCACTTATTCTAATATCCATAAACCTTCCATAACATGAGAGAAAAACATGAAATTCTTACCTCTCCAATAAATCCTTCTTGCCAAAACAAGCACTCCCTTGACTTGAAAATTATACCATGTTGGAGAGGAGCTTAAGCTTAGTAGTAATTCCAAGAGAGATGGATTTTTGAACCAAAGATTTGAGCTCCAAGAATTTTTTTCTTCCTTTCTTTTTCTTTCTTTTCTTGGCCGTTTTTCTCTCTCTCTTCTTGTTCTTGATTTTCCTTTGTTTTTCTTGAATTTTCTAGATGATAAGGTCCCTTATATAATTAATCACATGATTAATTATTTGGGGTTGGGCCAAGGCCATATGGCCGGCCACCCCTCTCTTTTGGGCCTTGTTTTTCTCTTTTTTTTTTTGGCCCAATCCTTCATAATTCTTATTTTGTAATTCCGAAATAAATTTCCAAAATTCCAATTTTGCCCTTAGGCCTTCTCCATTGATTCCGCATTCAAACTTCCATAACCGGCATACCAACATCAAGAAAAATCCAAACATAACCTTATTCCTTGTAAGTCAAGGTTACTTCCAAAGATGCTATAAATACGTTATAAATGACCTATAAAACATGAAATGAGTATTGGATATGAAAGAATACGACGATGGAATTTTTGTCATAATTATGGAAAATTGAAGTGAAATTATGAAATGCGAATCATGTGAATAAATGACGATTGTTGTTAGTGATATCATGATGGTTATTATGAATGTTGGGAGTTGATATGGAATATGGCAGAAAGTAGTATAAACAAAGGAAATACTGCCCAATTTTCTATAGCCTTAGTAAGTACGGTTCCATGATTGTTTAGCTAATGACGATACGAATTCTCTTGAAGGTATAGACGAGTGCTTTAGAGGAGAACGAGCAAGCAATCGAATAGTTAAACGACAAAGGTATGTAAGGTTTCACCTCTCTTTCCTGGCATGACTCCATGGTATGAATTCTCCTATTTTCCCCATGATTTCTCTACATACATGTATGTGTCGGAAACAATGAGTCCCTATTATGAAGAGCTCACATGAGACGAAATGAGAAGTATGACAAGAATGCGATGATGAGCCGAGTCTAGAGATTCTAAAACTTATGATACGGGATTTCTATCAAGTTAACGACCTTCATATGACTCCTTGCTACTAATCCTGGTTGATGAACCTACCCTATGATGACTAGTCTCTTTCCTTCCAGGTATGATTCTCCTCCGTCCCCACGAGTCTCTAAATTCCAAAGAACTAAGGGCCTATGCTATAAATAGCCATACGAGAGAAAGGATGAGAGATATATATTATGAGCATGATAGTAATAATGATGAGCCTATGACTATAGAGGGGGCTATACGTGTATAAGATCATGAAAAGGGAAAAGGCACTAGTATGATAACTGACGATGATAAGTAAGGTCTAAAGAGTCCTAGGATGAAAAACGACAACCACGAAGTCAAGCCCTAAGTATGGTCCCATTAGTGTTCCTTCTCATATACGCTCGCCTTAGAATAGTAATTCCTTCAAGGCGAGGCATAATGATCCTATTACTCCATAACATCATCGGGTTCCACGACCTTACGTCACCCCCGACATGACTATAGACGCTTATGAGCTCCAAGATACGATGTGATGATATATGCATGTATGTGTGTATGTAATGATACTAAACTATGATAGAGCCACGATATGCTTATAGGCAGTTAATGGTTGCAAATCTATAAAATGTATGACGATGAGTATATGGTGTATATGTATGTATATATGTGCATTGACGACGTTAAATTTAGATAAAGCCATAATATGTCTATGAAATGTGTAGTAACGATAAGCATATGTTATGTATATTGGCAAATGCATGGTATGTTATATGTATGGACTACGGAATATGCTCGGTTGAATCGAGCCGGTGGTGGGGCAAACCCAATGGTGGGGCAAACCAGGTGGTGGGGCAAACCCAATGATGACGTAAAATTCCACATTGGTTTAGGCTAATCCCACATTGGTTTAGGCGAATCCTACATTGGTTTAGGCTAATCCCACATCGGTTAATGGCATCTCATGTGACCGGTCATGATGTTACGATGCGCTACGGATGGTTATGGTTATTATATTATTTACGGATCGGGACGTACGTTCCTCGGCATTCGGTTAACATCGGTTTATATGGTATGATATGATGATGCATATACAATAATGTATGTCCTATGTGATAACGTATGTATGATAAGACAAGGTATGCCACGATAGCTTATATGACATGCTATATGTAAAATACGTGCCACAGGTATTCAGTCGAAGTTTATGTCCTCGTCCTGTGCCTTTATTATTTCCCTATTATATTTATTTCATTCAGGCCTAACATACTCAGTACAATATTCGTACTGACGTCCTTTTCTTTGGACGCTGTGTTCATGCCCCAGTGAAACGAGCGAACGGCACGATCCATAGGAGTCAGCTTCGGCGAAGATTGCAGAGCCCTCCTTTATTCGGAGGTGCTACTTTTGAGATGTTATTTGGTGTATATACATATATTTTGGGCATGACGGGGTCTGTCCCGTCCGTGTGTCTAGTAATCCGGAGAGGCTCGTAGATGCGTATGTGTGGGTAGTATGGTCCCATAGTCATTATGTAAATGAAAGCCTATGTATATTATTATTTTGATAGCCAAAGGGCCTACGTGATATAAGTAAATATGCTCGATATGGAAGTCGTTTTTCTATGATTATAAACGATAAGAGAAATGAATAAAGACAGGTTAAGCAATAGAATGAGGGGTGCTCGGTGGTCAGCCTCGGGTACCCGTCGCGGCCCGTAGGTCGGGTCGTGACAACTACGTTCACAGGCATCTGTCCATTGAAACTTTGCTGATTTCTGGGTCAACTTTGTAAGGGGTGCAGAAATAGAAGAAAAACCTTCAACAAATCTCCGGTAATAACTTTGCCCCGTAAAAGCTACGTACCTCCATAGGAGTTGTAGGCCTTGGCCAAGTCTTTACGGCCTCAATCTTTTGGCTATCTACCCGAATACCATCAGCTGAAACAATGTGCCCAAGAAATGCTACCGAGTTCAACCAGAACTCACACTTAGAGAATTTTGCAAATAACTCTCGAGTCTGAAGAATCCTGAGGACAGTGCGCAAATGATCTGCATGTTCTGCCTCGGATCTAGAATACACCAAGATGTCATCGATGAACACAATCACGAACAAATCTAGAAAGGGCATGAACACATCATTCATTAAATCCATAAACACTGCCGGTGCATTAGTTAGCCCAAATGACATCACCCGGAACTCAAAATGGCCATATCTTGTTACGAAGGTCGTCTTAGGGATATCTTTCTCCCTGACTCTCACTTGATGATACCCGGATCTCAAATCTATCTTGGAAAACCATTTGGCACCTTGTAATTGATCAAACAAGTCATCGATCCTTGGAAGGGGATATTTATTCTTGATCGTCACCTTATTCAATTGCCGATAATCGATGCACATTCTTAAAGAGCCATCTTTCTTTCGGACAAACAACACGGGTGCTCCCCACGGGGATGAACTAGGCCTAATAAAGCCTTTCTCGAGCAAGTCTTTCAATTGCTCTTTCAACTCTTTCAATTCTGCGGGAGCCATTCTATTAGGAGGAATAGATATAGGCTTAGTGTCTGGCAACACATCAATAGCAAAATCAATCTCCCGCTCGGGATGAAGGCTCCAAGCTCTTTCGGAATACATCCGAAAATTCATTCACTACGGAACTCACAAAAGTCGGCGTTCGGCCTTTCACATCTTGAACTCGAACTAAATGATAAATGCAACCTTTTGTAATCATTTTCCTTGCCATCAGATAGGAAATAAACCTACCCTTTGGTGATGCCGTATTTCCTTTCCATTCTAAAACTGGTTCTCCCGGAAATTGGAAGCGAACCATTTTCATTCTACAATCGACATTGGCGTAGTAAGAAGCCAACCAATCTACGCCCATAATAACATCAAAATCCACCATTTTTAACTCATGCAAGTCAATCATAGTACGTGCATCACAAATCACAATTACACAATTTCTATATACTCGCTAGCTATTCTTGATTCACCCACGGTGTAGACACCTCAAAGGTTTAATCGACTCGGTTTGATTCTAAACCGACCCGCAATATACGGAGTGACATATGACAATGTGGAGCCGGATCTATCAAAGCATATACA
Source organism: Lycium ferocissimum (assembly GCF_029784015.1). Classification (NCBI taxonomy): domain Eukaryota; kingdom Viridiplantae; phylum Streptophyta; class Magnoliopsida; order Solanales; family Solanaceae; genus Lycium; species Lycium ferocissimum. The sequence continues at coordinate 9,408 of NW_026714926.1, read as the reverse complement.
TCGAGAAAGTACCGATAATATACCTGTGACCACGTCAGGAGAAGACTCGAGGTCTTGGCGTCCAGCCAAAGCATAAATATGGTGCTGAGGACCGCTAGAACTGGGGGCTCTCCCCCTGCCTCTACCACGACCGACTGGCGCGTGTGAACCTGGCCCCATAGGGCGTACAGATGCTGAAGATCCGGCTACTGACCCTGAAGGCTGGGTCCTCCCTCTACCACTAACTGAGGGGCAATCTCGCATAATATGGCCTGGCCGGCCACATGAATAGCAACCCTCAGAGCCCAATATGCACTGACCCCAATGTAACTTCCCACATTGGGAGCATCGTGGTACGGGTGGCCTCGCTCGACCCGACCGCCTCTAAACCGAGATCTCGAAAAGCTCGACTCGCCCGGGACGAGTAGATCTATCAAACTCTGGCCTGAATACCGTGGAGGTGCACTGGTCATAGAATAGCCCGAATGTCTAGAAGACTGCTGTCTGTGCCCACCTCTATACTCACTCATCGGACCCGAAGATCTAGCCCTCTTGCTATGCCCTCTATCATGCTCGCTTCTTTGTTGTTGCAAGCTTTCTTCTAGATTTTGAGCATGGGCATGGATTCGTGCAATATCCATATTGTCCTGGAGGGACGCAGTCAAGCATCTATCCATCAAATGTGGCCCTAGGTGTCACACCCCGATCTTACTAGGGTGTGATGGGCACCCGACCCCATATTCGGAGCCGAGCGAACCCGCTGACTCTTATTACTCACATATTCTCTTTGGATGCTTAAATCAAATAAAGGTAAAATACATAGTAAAATTTTCAAAATTTCTTTTTGTCGTTTCTCAATTTAAACACGATGCAGTAAGCGTAAGGACTCGTAACATAATGCGTAATAAAATATATATATTAGCTAATGGACCCACTCTCAAAATCGACACTCTAGACTCACGACTCGTTCGCAAAGTCTCTAACTTCGAACAAACCGCACAACACATATAAATCGGACTCGGCAAGACCTGTGTACAAATGGAGTCTACCAACTTCACGGGAACGTTTTTACGCAATAGCTCTTACTTATCCGAGTGTACACGTGCGGCACGAAACGCAAACCCCGAAAAAAAAGGGGTCGCATTTAGCAATGTACCGAGTATGTAAGGCATGAAAAATAATGCAAACAGGAATATAAGTATGAACAACAATACCATGGGATCATAGAACATGTGATGTGATAAGAGGATAACCTGTACATGTGAACACCTTTTTGGCTGGATACCATGCATGCTTGTCTTTCCTTTGAAAACATTTCTTTTCCACATACATAGGAAGTAGAACTTATATCATTTCATGTTATATCATATCATATCATATCATGTCATATCATATCATATCGTATCATATTATATCATAGCATATCATAGTGTATCATGTAGTATCATAGCACCGAACAAATTATTGCCTAATAAGCGCCGAAATACTCCGGCTCGCCCATAAATCCCGCGTCCGGGCATCCCGCGTCCGGGATGATAAGCCAGCTGACCAGGTGGCAATGAAACATGTTTCCCTTCCCATTCCCCATGTATCCCTTCCCCCACCCCATGTGCATATACATATCTCATATACATATGTCATATAAGCATGCAGGAGAGCCCAAAGAAAGTCATGTATCCATCGGAGTGACATAAGGTCGGTGACCTCTTATTACATTATGGAATAATCGTGATCGCTTTGTCTCACCTTGAAGGAACGATAATTATAGTGGACCATCGATGGAAAGTAACATTAAAAGAAAACATGGAATGAGATCATGGACATCCTAAGCGTGAATTCATATGCTTTAAGGTCTTTAGAAAATGGTGTCGAGTAGAATTAAAGATCAAGAATTAGTTTAGCATCATACTTGCATTAGATTCTTGACTTAAGGCTCTTTAGTCATGGAAGCATTCTTGTCATATTTATCGTAGACACATTCTCATTAGAGTAATTACAACACTTACCGTTTGATAAACAGAGCAATAAAGAAAATCCGGGAACAGTGGGCCCACCTCGAGTCAACTGTGGTGGCGTACACAATTTATATATGTTACATTCCAAGACGTCACTTATGAGAGTTTTAAAGTAGTCGGGTCCTATTTGTGCGGGTTCTAGATGTTTAGGTAACTTTCCAACATTTTATGCAAAATATTAATTTCAATTCTATTGAATGATAAAGGGTAAAGTTCAATCTCGGATTTCTAGGAAAGGAGTTGTCCCCGAGGCCCGTGTCCAAACCTACTACGTCTAAGACATGCCAAGAAAGAAAGGTGAAACCTTACATACCTTTTTCGCTTCTTACGCTACTCCAAATTCCACTTCCAAGTTCGCCAAAATCTACAATTTGGTCACATTTACCAAACGTCAATTAGAGCATTTAGAAGTTCAACCTTGACTTCACATTTGTCTACGAAATTTTGGCAGCATTTCCGTAGTAATGCGCCATCCCCGAGATTCTAACTCGGCCAATTTTAATCAATAACAATCCGGGGATTTAACCCGGCCAAACTATCAACAACAATTCCAACAATTATTCTAACAACACTTATAATATTCACAATGGTCCAATGATACCTGAAATCTTCAACAAGGATTTAACCACACAATTTTTATCTTCCAACTTCATTAACAACGATCACAATCAACACATTAAATGAAATTTAATTCGTCTTCCCCCACCCACTTGATACACATGGCTACATACATCTAACACACTAAATTTATAGTTTCCATGCTTTTTTTTTTCAAGGAATTCACAACACCACAACAATCAACTACTACATGAATTCAATCCAATTGTCTCACATTCCTACCCCATTCGGCCACATGCATGTACATACATTCATCATGCAAACTTCCATGTTTCCATGAATTCTAATCCTTTCTACATTCCAAAACGTAAACAAAACCTTTATAACATATAAAAAGGGGATGAATTCTTACCTTTTCCTTCAACTTCCTTACTTAACTAAAGTTGTCAACTTTCATCAAAGAGGGAGATTCTTGCTTCAATAACTATACCATGTTGAAGAGCATCCTTAAATTGGTAGAAATACATGAAGAACCAAATTTTTGGAACAAGATTTCAAAGGGACAATTTTTTTCCTTCATGGCCGAAACCACCTCTTCTTTCTCCTTCTTCTTTCTTCTTTTTTTTTTCTTCCAATTCCTTCAATTAAAATGATGACCCCTTGTATATATATATATATATATATATATATATATATACATGTCTTCCACCACTTCTATATATTTATAATTAAGTCCCTCCAAATAAAAGTATAGCCACATGATCCCTCTTCTTCCCTTTCTAGAATTTTCTTCTTTCTTCTTGAAATTAAATAAAGATGACCAAGTTTCTTCTTATATAAGCTTGGTCCCTATATTTTTATCACATGGCCATAAAGAGTGGGGCCCACATAGCCACATACACACACACACATTGCACGGCCAAATGGCCCCCTTCATGAATTTTTCTTGAACACTTTGGTCCTTCAAGAACATTCTTGAACACTTTGTGAAATTTCCGTTTTGCCCCTAGCCTTCCATAATATTACCATGAACCCTTTTGTAATTGTCCCTTTTTACCCTTGGCCTTCTCCAATATTTCCATACTAATAAGGTTCATAAATAATGTTCACAACCCACTTGTACATTAACATAATTTTGGAAATAGTCTTGCCTTTAACTTCTCACGATTATCCCGAATTATCCAACGTACGAAATACGAGTTATAACATCCTCCCCCCCTTTAGAACATTCATCCTCGAATGTTCAACTGATCTTATGGGGTCTCATAGCACCTCGGGGGGGGGGGGGGGGTTCCTTTCATAACTGTTTTTTCCTTCATGCTCACTCCTTAACTTTTACCTTATTTCTCTTATGGTCGAACTCCTCGGTCTATACACGAGTCCTCATTTCGTGTCATAGGTTTCCTAATCCACTACACCAACTCGTTCCTACTTCCTTCATGTATTCACTTGAAAGGCCGATATGCTTTTGGGCTAATGAGTTTCCTTCGTTTGGGCTTAAAGCCCATATACGTTCTCTCCCCCCCCCCCCCCCCCCCCGGCTCCGCTCCTATCTTGTATTGGCCGAGTCCTTTTTATGAAGTCTTTGTTTATACCTTTTTCCTCGTCTCTCTTTCCAACTCTGCACATAACATGTCGAAACTTCTTATCCCAAGTTTTTCTTTTACTTTCTGCCTATGTCATCATTTTGTCCCCTTTTTCCACACTCTTTCGTCCACTATTCGTCCTTTCACTTGCTTAACTCACTTACTCATAATTCCTCTTTAACTGCGCGTCCGTGCCGTAGCTGTACGTCCATATTTCGTAAGTGTTCCGCTACTTTTATTCTTAGCACAGAATCTTTACAATTTTTGATCTCTCTTCATCCTTATTCATCGGGTCTTTAACTATATTTGTGATGCTATAACCGAGCGGTCTCCTATACGCGTTCCCTTCATTTTATTTTATTTCCGCTAAGATCAAATCCCTCAGATCTCACATGAATTCTTATTCCACACCTTCATGTATATATATATATATAACTACTATCAATTAACCCACGAACTACTTCCAAATGCTGTTCAAACCTATTCTAATTCCAGGGCTGTGATGCACTTTCTGTCTCTTCTCCAGTCTAGCCTGCCTCGTTCTACGCGTCCTCTTATGGTCTCCAACCACCCCATATGCTCTAGTTTCCCTTAGGCTACCCTAACTTCTCATTTGTCTCTTAAGTCGGGATATGTAGAATTTCTTGCATACTTCCCAGGGGGGTCACCCATCCTGAAATTGCTCCCACCTGAGCACGCTTAACCTCGAAACTTTGGTGGAATCCGGTGCCTTAATGCTGCTATAATTACGTCTGCTCTCTCACATGACCTTTATTACCTGATCTAGGGCAAATTGAAGCCTTACAGATTCCGGGACATTTTCGTAACACGTCCTTTCTTTTGTAATTACTATTTTACCCTTTTCGATCCTCAACGTCCACTTTTTCACTTATATGTGTAACCACTTCTCTCGGGCTTCAGCATTCCCGAGGGTAGTGATCGCACCTTTATCGCCATGCCAAATCCATAACCCTTCTTGAAACGTCGCATCTCTCGCTTATTGTCCGTTTATTGTATTTCCTTTCCGCACTTCTTCCTTAGACGTACCCATTACTCGTCGACCTCCTTTACCATGCCTACTATTCAAAATACGTGTGTCGCAAATATCGATAACACCTCGCGGAACATACGGCCTTATGACACATTCCGCCTATCCAGTCTTCCAATTTGAGGCGAGAACAATTACGTTAGGACTTACCTCTATGGCCTTCCATAGCGTCACTCGCTTTCTTCCGTCGTACGTCTGGCTTATATAAGAAAATCTTATTTCTTATGACTTGGCTCTATCGCACGATCGCAGGACAGAAAGAAGGTCAACAATTCCTAGATGCCCCGACCTCCTCCCCCGTTTATAAATGTGGCCGGCTTCACACCCATAAATAGTACTCTACCGGACACGACTTTAGACAACCCTTAGACCGACCTGCTCTGATACCACTTTGTCACACCCCGATCTTACTAGGGTGTGATGGGCACCCGACCCCATATTCGGAGCCGAGCGAACCCGCTGACTCTTATTACTCACATATTCTCTTTGGATGCTTAAATCAAATAAAGGTAAAATACATAGTAAAATTTGCAAAATTTCTTTTTGTCGTTTCTCAATTTAAACACAGTCTGTAAGCGTAAGGACTCTGTAACATAATGCGTAATAAAATATATATATTAGCTAATGGACCCACTCTCAAAACTGACACTCTAGACTCACGACTCTGTCTGCAAAGTCTCTAACTTCGAACAAACTGCACAGCACATATAATCTGACTCGGCAGCACTCCAGGTACAAATGGAGTCTACCAACTTCGCTGGAACGTCTTCTGCAATAGCTCTTACTTGTCTGAGTGTACCTGCGCGGCATGAAACGCAGCCCCCCGAAGAAGAGGGGTCAGTACGAGCAATGTACTGAGTATGTAAGGCATGAAAAATAATGCAAACAGGAATATAAGTATGAACAACAATACCATGGGATCATAGAACATGTGATGTGATAAGAGGATAACCTGTACATGTGAACGCCTTTTTGGCTGGATACCATGCATGCTTGTCTTTCCTTTGAAAACATTTCTTTTCCACATATATAGGAAGTAGAACTTATATCATATCATGTTATATCATAGCATATCATATCATGTCATATCATATCATATCGTATCATGTTATATCATAGCATATCATAGTGTATCATGTAGTATCATAGCACCGAACAGTCGTCGGCTCGCCCACATTGCGCCGAAATACTCCGGCTCGCCCATAAATCCCGCGTCCGGGCATCCCGCGTCCGGGATGATAAACCAGCTGACCAGGTGGCAATGAAACATGTTTCCTTCCCATTCCCCATGTATCCCTTCCCCCACCCCATGTGCATATACATATCTCATATACATATGTCATATAAGCATGGAGGAGCCCAAAGAAAGTCATGTATCCATCGGAGTGACATAAAGTCGGTGACCTCCGATTATATTATGGAATAATCGTGATCGCTTTGTCTCACCTTGAAGGAATGATAATTATAAGGCGGGACCATCAGCGGAAAGTAACATTAAAAGAAAACATGGAATGAGATCATGGACATCCTAAGCGTGAATTCATATGCTTTAAGGTCTTTAGAAAATGGTGTCACCACCAAGGAGTAGAATTAAAGATCAAGAATTAGTTTAGCACTGTCATACTTGCATTAGATTCTTGACTTAAGGCTCTTAGTCATGGAAGCATTCTTGTCATATTTATCATAGACACATTCTCATTAGAGTAATTACAACACTTACCGTTTGATAAACAGAGCAATAAAGAATATCCGGGAACAGTGGGCCCACCTCGAGTCAACTGTGGTGGCGTACATAATTTACATATGTTACATTCCAAGACGTCACTTATGAGAGTTTTAAAGTAGTCGGGTCCTATTTGTGCGGGTTCTAGATGTTTAGGTAACTTTCCAACATTTTATGCAAAATATTAATTCAATTCTATCGTGAATGATAAAGGGTAAAGTTCAATCTCGGATTTCTAGGAAGGAGTTGTCCTCGAGGCCCGTGTCCAAACCTACTCGTCTAAAGATATGCCAAGAAAGAAAGGTGAAACCTTACATACCTTTTAAACTTCTTACGCTACTCCAAATTCCGAGTTCAAGTTCGCCAAAATCTACAATTTGGTCACATTTACCAAACGTCAATTAGAGCATTTAGAAGTTCAACCTTGACTTCACATTTGTCTATAGAAATTTTAGCGCATTTCCCCCGTAAATGCGCCATCCCCTAGATTCTAACTCGGCCAATTTTAATCAACAACAATCCGGGGATTTAACCCGGCCAAACTATCAACAACAATTCCATCAATTATTCTAACAACACTTATAATATTAACAATGGTCCAATGATACCCGAAATTTTCAACAAGGATTTAACCACACACTTTTTATCTTCCAACTTCATTAACAACGATCACAATCAACACATTAAATGAAATTTAATTCGTATTCCCCCACCCACTTGATACACATGGCTACATACATCTAACACACTAAATTTATAGTTTCCATGCATTTTTTTTTCAAGGAATTCACAACACCACAACAATCAACTACTACATGAATTCAATCCAATTGTCTCACATTCCTACCCCATTCGGCCACATGCATGTACATACATTCATCATGCAAACTTCCATGTTTCCATGAATTCTAATCCTTTCTACATTCCACAACGTAAACAAAACCTTTATAACATATAAAAAAAAAGGGATGAATTCTTACCTTTTCCTTCAACTTCCTTACTTAACTAAAGTTGTCAACTTGCATCAAAGAGGGAGATTCTTGCTTCAACAACTATACCATGTTGAAGAGCATCCTTAAATTGGTAGAAATACATGAAGAACCAAATTTTTGGAACAAGATTTCAAAGGGCCAATTTCTTTCCTTCATGGCCGAAACCACCTCTTCTTTCTCCTTCTTCTTTCTTCTTTTTTATTTTCTTCCAATTCCTTCAATTAAAATGATGACCCCTTGTATATATATATATATATATATACATGTCTTCCACCACTTCTATATATTTATAATTAAGTCCCTCCAAATAAAAGTATAGCCACATGATCCCTCTTCTTCCCTTTCTAGAATTTTCTTCTTTCTTCTTGAAATTAAATAAAGATGACCAAGTTTCTTCTTATATAAGCTTGGTCCCTATATTTTTATCACATGGCCATAAAGAGTGGGGCCACATAGCCACATACACACACACACACATTGCACGGCCAAATGGCCCCCTTCATGAATTTTCTTGAACACTTTGGTCCTTCAAGAACATTCTTGGACACTTTGTGAAATTCCCCGTTTTGCCCCTTAGCCTTCCATATTATTACCATGAACCCTTTTTGTAATTGTCCCTTTTTACCCTTGGCCTTCTCCAATATTTCCATACTAATAAGGTTCATAAATAATGTTCACAACCCACTTGTACATTAACATAATTTTGGAAATAGTCTTGCCTTTAACTTCTCACGATTATCCCGAATTATCCAACGTACGAAATACGAGTTATAACACTAGGCCTTTCACAAACCGGTGCACTCGGTCACCCATATCCGCTACCACGGCCAAAGCATACCTAGCCAAGGAATTGAAGCGGAGACTATACTCTAGAGCACTCATGCTCCCTTGTCTCAAATTTAGAAATTTATCGGCTCTAGCTCGCCGAACTTCTGGGGGCAAATAATGTCGAAGAAATGCATCTACAAATTCTTGCCATACCGGGGGAGGTGCATTGGCTCCCCGCGAAGCCATCCAAATCGTGTACCAACATACCGCGACATCCCTCAATCTATAGGACGCTAGTTCCACCGATTCGGTGTCTGAAGCACGTATCAACCGAAGCGTCCTCAATATACCATCAATAAAATTTTGAGGGTCCTCATCCGGCTTTGATTCAAAGAATTCCGGAGGGTTCAAACTAATAAAGTCACGGGCTCTTGCACTAACAGCCCTATCACCTTGCCCTGAACTTGGCCTGGTGGACTGTCCGGGCCGCAACCATCAGTAGTTGGCATCTTTTACATCTTGGCCCGACGCACCGGTGGAAGGAGCCGAGGTGCTTGGAGCGGGGGTTGAGGCTCCCTCACGCTCCTCTAATATAGGTGCTGATCGGGAAGGGGCGGATTGAGCCGCACTTTTTGGGGCTCCTTTTTTTTTCTAGAAGGTTGGGGCTCTTTCGCCTTTTCTTCCCACCGTCTTGCCCCGGGGCCGCCGAAGCCCCTTTTTTTTCCCTTTCGAAAAAACA
>NW_026714925.1:0-22600 GCF_029784015.1 Lycium ferocissimum | reverse complement strand
TTTAACAAAGGGGTGTGATGTGAGTCGATCACACCTTCTCTGAAGAGCCAACTATCTGAACAATAAAGAAACTCGAGCTTATCAAGATTTATCCATCTAGTTCGTTAGTTGTAGTTAGGTTCTTTTGTAGTTCCCACCTATTTACCTTTGGAAATATTGTGTAATGGGTGTTTGTTGGTTAGTTATTTTATCATACCATGACTAGGTTGTTTAGGCGGACTGTTGAAGAAACATGTCCTTTAGGTTTGACAAGGAAGTTGTAAACCTGTCATCCGCTCGGTTATAATGAAGTTTTTTTTGTAAATCTAATAGGAAGATAGGTCGTGGTTTTTGACTCCCATGAGCAAGGAGTTTTCCAAATGAAAATGCTTATGTTGAATTATTTTTTATTGCATCACTATTTAGGTAAATTGTCTCAAGAATCAGATTCTTGAAGCGCATAGGATTAGCCCGATCCCAACAAGTGGTATCAGAGCTAGACCTTTCTAAAAAGGCTAGTACTTTGAAAGATGGCGACACCTCTTATAGTACAAGATGGACAATCAACCACAAGACCACCATGCTTTAATAGAAATTATTATGGATGGTGGAAAATCCGAATTGAAGATTATATAACTGGCGAAGATCGAGAGCTATGGGAAATTATTCAGAAAAAACCAATTATTCTCAAAGCATCAACTTCCTCCGATGGCAAAGAGACAACATCAACGTCCTTACCCAAAGCAAAGCAGCATTACACAATAAGGTATTTCCAGGCAATCCAAGAGAATTCAAAGGCCAAAAAGATACTTAGTTGTGGCCTTGGACCTAAGGAATTTGGCAAAATCTCCTCCTGCAAGACAACCAAAGAAGTGTGGGATACCTTACAAACCCCTCATAAAGGAACAAGTCAGGTAAAGAAATCTAAGGTCTCCATATTAAATCTGCAGTATGAGTTATTTAAGATGAACGAAGGGGAATCCATTTAAGAGATGTTCAATAGGTTCACCAACATAACCAATGAACTCAATTCTCTGGGTGTGGATTCCTCAATACAAAAGTATTGCAAAACTGTTTGATATTTTACCTGACTCTTGAGAAAGAAAAGTTAATGCTATTATAGAGGCTAAAGACTTGGATACAATGACTATAGAGGACCTCATGGGAAATTTGAAAACACATGAGATGAGGAAGCGCCAGGCAAAAAATAATGCTTCATCAAACCAAGATATGAACCTAGTCCTTGCAGCCAATCACAGTAAGGAATTCAACAACGAAGATATGGCCCTGCTCACAAGAAGATTTCAAAAATTTGTTAGAAAAGGAGGATTCTAGGATAGAAGAAGTTCCTCAATATTAAAAGGAACCGAGAGAAATAATCAAGATGGATGTTGTAGATGTGGAAGTACAGACCACTTCTAAGAGACTGTCCAGAAAGAGAAGATGAAAGGATAAAAGATGAACCTGACAAAATATAGAAGGAACAGGTTCTTAGAAATAGAATGAGTACTGGACATACTGACCAAATTATAAGAAAAGCCTTGGCAGCCATGGGAAATTACTTAAGCGATGATGAAGATGAGGGAAGAAATTTAAACAGGTCCTTGATGGCTCTAGAAGAATCAGAAGAAGAAGATACACTGACACTGCGCAAACTCTAACTCAGAATTAGAAGATGAGGACCCCAAAGTAGAGTTCTCAAGATTCAGAGAAGTTGTTCCAAAACTGTCCCAAGAAAGAACTAGAGTGAGTGGCAAATATGGTTATTGATTCTTATGTAGATCTTCAAAAGGGAAAAGAAAAAATCATGAAAAGGATCTCTTCAAACTAATTTCTCAAACCAAGAAAAGTAGCATGAGATCCTGGCAGAGAAAATTAATGAACTATGGGACCAAGACTTCAGAATCAGTTAGGTGAAAGGAACATTGAAACAAGAGAAAGAGGAATTCGAAACAACTAGTACAAATATGAAAGAACGAGCAGAGCAGTCTTAGAGGGACTGACAGAGTAGCTCTATACAGTAGAAGAGAGCTTCAGGCTGAGAGAGAAAAAGGCAAAGCCTTACTAAAGAAGTTGCAGGAAGCAGACAAAGAAGGAGACTCTCAAAGAAATAAATGTTCATAATCCAACAACTTGTGTGTACTCATATCACACAACTATAAAAGATCTCAACATCCATAACTAACAAAAGTCAGGATAACTTAGGAGGATAAGCAGTTCCTTGAGAAAATATCACAGATTGACCATGACTCTACATCACAGGGCACAAATCAAATGAAGTATGCCAAGTCAATTGCCATCCAGAAGAAAAGGATCCAAGAACGACCAGGTCCCTGACAACCGTTTTAATCAAGAAAATTGGCCTCTGTGTGGGGGATACAAGAATATACGGGGATGGTGTATGCGCATGGAAATAAAAGGAAAACTCAATCCCCTCACCAAAGTCCTAGCATAAAGGGAGTTTGGAAACTGCGCAATGTCCACTCCCATGAAGAAGAAGGAGATCAGCCTTGATAGAGACACACAATAGAAAGAGTCACCACCTGTCTTCCCAAATATCATTACTGTGAACTTGGTGCATAAAAAAATTAAAGAAGCAGGAGGATGAACAATGAAGAAATAACTATGCAAGTCAGGATGATCTATCTAAGAACACCCATAAAGAAACAAGTCCAAAGAAAGAAAGAGTGTTGAAGAAGCAGGAAAACAATACAAAACCTGTATGAATAAGAAAAGCAGCTAAGGAACAGAAACTAATGTAAACTAATTTGACCAGTCTTCCCCCATTGGCTATGTAAAGAAGAGTGCTTAAGAATTGATATGCACTCTTGGCATGGACAAGCGAACACAGACAACACAAACAACGAGGAAACTAGTCAAAGAACCTGGTTCTTATGACTATCAGGTATGCACTTCCTTTCCAATTGAGAGTTGCTTAAATATGTCTATATTACCATCCATCCCTATTAGCCAATAAATGTTCCCTCGAGAAAGATACCAACTTGCGTTGGTGTATACTGAAACCCAAGTTCACAAAGCCCCTCCTTTGCAAGTCCATATCTATTGGTTGGTAGACACCTCAACCCACACCTAATGATCACCAATAGAAAACTCCCAAATTCACATATGCTAAGAAATTGAACTATCTGTTACTATAGAACACAAGCAGTGACCTAGGGGGAAGGATAGAAGTGAGAACCTGCAAAAAGGAAAGGAAGAGGCCCGGTATGAAGAAACATGGGAAGGATTAGTGTCTGGGTTAAATGGATTAACAAGAGAAATGTTTTAAAAAAGAGGGGACTGACCTCAAATAAAGTCAGTAGGAATGAAGAAATAAAAGAATGTGGATGATTGAGAGGGGGAACTAAAACCGAACGAAAAGATTATAAATAAGGGATAGATGTACTCACCTACACAAATCTATATCTATCTATATTATATTAAAAGCATGAACTCACTAACTTAAAAGTTAAATTACCTAAATACCCTTTTATTTATCTAAATCACTATTTAATTGATTAAAAAAGATACATCTAAAAAGAGACTCATTCACAAACCAGAGCCACTGTTTATGAAAAACAAAAAGAACCTTCGTACCCCTTGCTTTAAATCACACTCATTCACAAATCCTTTTTCTATCCTCTAGTCAAAATAGTTTCAACCTGGTAGTACTATTTTCTTCAACCACTTCAATCAGTATCGTAGAAACAAGGCGAAGTTAATCTCGAACATCGTTGGAAGTTAAACCTTCTTCTCCAATGTGTCAAAAGGTTCATACGAATTTTCATTTCAATATTCATTCAATTTTTTGGATGACTAATTTCAGTTAGATGACGATAATGTGGATTCATCGAAAAAAAACAATGTCGCTAGCGGAGAATCCAAAGGAGTTATACTCCACTAACTCACCGAAATGCGACGTTGATGGTGCGATCAGCAAAAAAAGTTATTGAGGGGCCTGTAATATATATCCGCCATCGCACGTGTCACGAAAGGCAAGTGTTATAATTACCTATCTTTTCATTTTCTTGAGAGGTTCTTTTTTTTTTTAACTATTAGGGTACTTTGATCTTATCTAATACACGAGTCATTCAATTTCCTTTTCATTGTTTGAATTTTTGAAGTACCACTTGTTATAGTAGATAAATGTAGAAGAGTATTTCCTTTAAAAAAAACATAATCAAGGTAATAAACAAAGATACCTGGGAGCAGGCTTTTGTTTGACGGTCAACAAGGTTTTTGCATTTTGCTTTTTTATCTATCGTTGTCAAATTCTATTTAATTTAATTTGGTATCTTAAAAATGTGAATATGTTGCAGATCCCGATAGCATGAATTTATGCCATAAATTTATTGATTGGTCGAGCAAATATGCCCATATCATCTTAGTATAAAGAACCAAATAATTAGTCAAATATATGTTATTTTACATGAAAATTTAGTCATAAAATTTTTCTCGTTTCCACTAGAAGCTCATGTCTTATATTTACATTGATAGGGGAGGTAAAGTCAACCAATTGATATGACAAGTGGTCAAAAGGAAGTATTTTGAAAAATTTCTACACACCCACTGAGATATATGCAAAACTGAGTGAAATTTGTGTCAAAACGTTTAAAACTTAAGGACGAGCATGAAGTCGTGGGGGGTTTCAATTAACATTATGAAGAGAGTGGTTTCGATATAGATTAAAAATTCATTAATGTTCGTACATAAACTCTTTGTGTTATCTTTTCTCTGTGATAATTAAGGATAGTTGATTTCAGCTCATTTCATGGAAGTTGCTAAGTATTTGTGTGATCCACTGAGGATATTCGCCAATGCAACTTGCAGTGCATAGGAAGTTCCCAAGAGGTAATCTTAAGTACTTGAGAAATTATGAAAATCGTGTATATGTCTATTCCTGGTGTTGTGGTACGATATCCATCGATTTTTAAAAAAAATTCAATGTGTTGAGATTAGGCAATCTCAAGAAAGATAGCTAGATTGATATTCTATTTTGTGTCACATATACTTATTGGGTCGTGGGTCGCCCATGTGGACAGACCCGACCCGGTTAGGAGAATTAAACCTGCAAAAGTTATCAGAAGTTAAAAAGCAGTTACCACACAAAAAGGCAACTTCTACCCCATCAACGTGGGTTTATGGGAGGAGTTTTTGTAACTCTTGTAACTTCTCTCTTCTGCATAAAAAGGCACGGTTTCTTTTCTTCTCAAAATACATGTTAAGAAAATACGAATACTCAATTTTCCATCTTTTCACAAGAACACAACAACGAAAGGCATTTAGTTTGTGAATAGAACTTGGTTTCCTAGTGAGACGAAGTCGATCTTGGGCAATTTCTTTGATGGTAAGATCAAAAACTTCCGCTCAAATTGAAAGGTACACAATTTGTTGTTCTTGCCCCATTATTATTTTCTAACAATGGTATCAGTGCCTAGGGTTAATTTGCATCCTAGTATGAATTGTCTTGGTTGGATAACGTTTAAGAGTAGTTGATGGTGTATTCTTTTTTTCTTATTTAATGAGTACACAATTGAATATTGATATACTCTGTGGGATGAGTATTTGTTTCATGTTACAATTTTCTTTTAGTATCGTACATGGAAGTCAAGTTCCGAAAATAAAGCAAATATTGAAAATAGATTTCATATGACTAGTTTGAAATCAATTTCATCTTTCTGTTTGAAACCCGTCGGGTTTGTCAGCATATCGAAATTTATGCAACAAAAATCTTGTTTAGGTGTTCGTGACGGCTCTTCATGTAGTTCTCTGTACACTAATTTTATATAATGTGACTTCTACTTGGTTTGGGAAATTGTGATTCCTATGTATATTAATTGAATGTGTCACTTTTTTTTAGTTATTTTCCTTTTTGGTTTGGAAACGGATAACTAAGTAGTGGAGTGATACATTGTTGATAATTACTATTAGCGATACTTGTCGTAATTGAAAGTTACTGCCGATTCCTTATGAAAAAAAAAAAATCAATGGCATACACAAGTTGATAAATTTTTTAAAGACACCTGCAAAGGTTAGATGAAAAGTCTATATTGTTTTTCATCAAAAAGAAAGTTGTATGAACTTTGCCAATTTTTTTTTAGATTAAACATTCTGGAAATTAATTTCTGTGTATCACACAATTAAAATTTAGGCATGAATCTTATACATTCAAAATCTACTTGTTTAAAGCTTTCCGTTGATATATTACCCATTAAAAACAGATTTAGAACGAGTAAGATATGATTTTTTGAAGTTATGTTGAAAATTATGACAGTTTTTATGTAAAAATGCTTCTGAAATTTAATTTCTGGAAATTACTTGTTATGAATTACAATGTGTGATATGTATTTTAAGAATCTACTCGTTACAAGCTTTCTGTTGATATATTAATCATAAAAAACGGATTTGAAACGAGTAAGATATGATTTTTTGAAGTTATGCTGAAAATTATGACAGTTTTTATGAAAAACTGCTTCTGAAATTTAATTTCTGGAAATTACTTGTTATGAATTACAATGTGTGGTATATATTTTCAGAATCTACTCGTTACAAGCTTTCCGTTGATATATTAACCATTAAAAACGGATATAAAACGAGAGAGTTATGAAGTATTGAAGTTATGTTAAGTAAAATAAAATATAAAGTAATTTTTTTTTAACCTCCTAATAGCCATGCCATTATATTGGTATTGTCACACCCTAAAAATGGTAGGGCATGACGGGCACACGACTCTCATTAGAGTCGAGCGAACCCTTCGACATTCGCTCTATCAAAACCTGTCATTTCAAAAACTTTTAAAAACATGAAACTTTTCTAAATAGAAATCATTATCTTTATAACGATTATGAAAACTTTCAATCAAATAAATACTTTAAGCCAATTGAAATCATCTAAAATACATACTCTTTTAAAAATTCACAAATGACTCCCGACATCACTTTGTCGACATCTCGACAAACATACCATGAGACAATCGCTTCTGCGTGCCTCTAAGAAGTAACCGAACATTATGAGTCAGGACAGGGCCCTGACATACCCATAATCATACATATCTATACATGACTTAGCACAGCTCCAGAACAAGGTGGAACTTGCCAATCCCAGTTGACGTCAAGCATCCTAGCTATACACTTAACCTGCCAAACAATCTGGGGCTGCGGGTATGAACGCAGCGGACAATGTACTGAGTATGTAAGGTGGTAACAAATCATAATCATAATTTGATTTAGGAGAGAAGAAATCACAATCTAACTCAATACCTGTAGCCTTCGCTGGAAGAAACATAAATGTGCACACGAAATCTCAAAACAATCTTTAAGTAGATAATGCAATCCAACACACATGCCGCTTCCGACATGTTAACATAATGGTCCCTTCGGATAGCCGCTTCTGGCTAGTATCACAATAGTCCCTTCGGACGGCCGCTTCCGCATAATAATGATGGCCCTTCAGCCGGGCGGCCTCGCTTCCGCTTAATATCGCAATCATGTCAACACAAACTCAATCCACAAATATCAATATCAATTTCAATTCATATCATAAGTCACTAATCAATTCATCACAATCCAGTTATTAGCCTTAGTCTTTATAAGAAGTTATCAAATTTGTATCTCACCAGACTTAGGAGGACATACTTCCAGGTTTGAGGGTAGAATTGTTATGAAATTCTTACTACTTATATTCCACTCAATTTCATCTTATTGCCCTACCCAAAGGAAAAAAATGATCATATCAATACAAAGGGATGATACTATGGAATGTAAACATAAATCATAAATGAAATGAAGTAGTAAAATCTCGCACCCCCTTCGGAGTGGTTTGAAAATCAAACTTTATGTTTCCTTCAGTATAAACCTAATTTCCTCGAAATCATTAGTAAAACCATATACACAACTCAACTTGGCACCTCATGGGTGTTCCCTTTGGAACAGAATAGGATTACAATATCAATAAGCCATCACAAGAAACATTTAGACCTTACTCGTCTAAGAATGGAATCATATGGAGTACATATAGAATGAATAGCGAATCATGCCAAAAGAAGAAAGGTTTGCCTTACATACCTTGTCGCTTACGTGATTAGCTTAACTTATGCTTCCAAACAATGGCCAATCCACAATCAAGGTAAAGAAAACCGTGGACAACTTGAAAAAGGTTCATATACTTCTCTAAGCTCGTAATTAACTTCCGTAAATTCACCCAGTATACGCTTTGTATATGATATCTACATGCACTTTATTCTCCCAAATTCAAGAACACCAACTTGTCAACAACATCAACAACAATATCAACAATCATTTTATATCAATATCCAACTAATTCTATCCATTTAATCTGTTATATCTCGCACTTTGTACGTCGGAATATTTTAAGTTAGTTGCGACAGGTTAAAGACAAGGCTATTTTCCTGACTTTGTTTTAAGACATAAGTTGCTTATGAATTTGTTGGATGGAAATATTAAGGAATTTGGGGTTAAAAGTGAAATTATGGAAATTCATATTTCATGAAAAATGGGGCCAAAAGTGAAGTGTTGGAATTTAAATTCATGAAAAAAAATAACCATGTGGCCATGCACATGACTTGTGGGCCATAGGCCACATGTATGAAGAATATGTGTAGTATTAGATGACTTATTAAGTCATCTTCATTATTTTCATCTCTTGGAAATTTCTAGAAAATTGAAGAAAATTGGAGAAAAAAAAAGAGGAAAAGGAGTGCACATGACCGGCCATGTGCCATGAATAAATATATATATGAGTGTATGATGACCAAATAAGACACAAGTCATCATTTTCACTCTAGAGAAATCAAGAAAACATGGAGAAAAAAAGGGAGAGACCATTCGTCTATAAGCTTGGCCGAAAATGGTCCTTGAACATTCGATCATGGAAAAATAATTTCTCCTAGCCTTTCCACCAATTGGAAGGCCCTCGTTAACATGGAATAGTTGTTGGAACAAGCAAAGTGATCATTCTTGCGGAAAACAATCTTAGCCGAGGAAGGAAGTTGGTGGATAAGGTAAGATTCTATCCTTTCCTACATGTTTTATGGATGGTTGTGTGTGTTGTGCTATGTTGAAACGGATGAAATTCATGAAGTTATGGAATGGAAGTTGTGGCCGTGTATATATATGTTGTGTTGAGTAAGAATGGTGAATTAAGTTACTTGGTATTTTAGTTGTTGTTGTTGTGGATTTTATGACATAAAATGAAGGCTTAATGATCCAAGTTGAAGTGATCATTGTGTGGGCTGATTTGGAAGATGACATGATTTTAGTGTGGTTTCTTGTTCAATGAAAATGATGTTGTAGACGTATGGATTATTAATGTAGTTTATGAATTTGAAGGAAAGAAATGTATTGTTGATGTTCTTATGGAATTTAGCAAGCTTCGGGTGGTGTAGCATGTTGGCCGAGTTGTGTGAATATTGTATGGATTGCTTGGAATGGTCTTAAATCATGTTTAAATGGTCGCGGATTAGTAATCGAACATGTGAGCATTGATATTGGATTGGTCGTATGTAGTTTATTGGAATATAATTGAAATGTTGTCGAATTGTGAAAGGAATTATTGATGTTAGAATGCGTTTTGAATCACTTATGGATATTGTTAGCATGGTTGTTGGTTTGGTTGTTGTTTATTTGGCCGAGTTGAATTCTCGGGGATGTTGAAGTTATAGGGGAAATGCTGCCGAAATTTTTGTAGACAAAGTGTCAATTTGGAATTGGATTCTCAAGTGTTATGGCTAATGGTTGATGCCTAATGACGTTATTGTAGATCGTGAGAAGTCGAGACTTGAGTTGGATTAGCTTAGGAAGCGATCGAGGTATGTAAGCTTAGCCCTTCTTTCTTTGGCATGTCTTAGTGAAAAGTAAGTTATGACACGTACCCCGAGGTAATTCTACTCTTGCGGTCCGAGCACGTTTATGATCCATATTTGTTTCTTGATATTCATATATCTTAATGTAGTCAAATTATGGTCTTTATGTTTTTTTTGCATGAATGGATTTCAAAGATTGCATAAAAGTTTGTTTTCAAAAAGAGTTTGTTTCCTAAACGAGTCTGAAACTACGAACGTCCGTAACTTTCACGAAGGCTCGGATCGCTTCGATTTGTTCGCAAAAGGTTCTAAAGTGAGTAATGTTTGTAACCTTCCGAGCGAGATTCGAATTGATTTGATGTATGGCTATGATCTCTACGACACTTTGATATGCTTATGACATATGATATGTTTCGGAGAAATGTCCGAAAGCTATTTGAGATAACTATTGTCCAGACTTTCAAATGACGCTTCGATTAGATTACTTCATTGAGTCCATGAAATGATTTATGTGCATATGGTTTCTCACTACTCTGTTCGTGCAAGCTCAATATGTCTTTCACCGAGTCCCGGGCCGGGTACGTATTCGTGCACATATCTTTGCATTGTTCACCGAGCCCCTCACTAGAGGGCCGGGTACGGTATATGATGATGTGATTATCCACCGAGTCCCGAAAGGGCCGGGTACGGTATACGATGACATAATTATTCACCGAGTCGCGAAAGGGCCGGGTACGACCGAGTCCCGAAAGGGCCGGGTACGGTATGTGATGGTATGACTATTCACCGAGTCCCTCACTAGAGGGCCGGGTACGATATATATATATATATGTGTGTGTATATGCATGCACGATAATGTATATGATGATTTTATCTACCGAGTCCCTCGCTAGAGGGCCGGGACACGCTATATGTATACATGATGATTATATGATTTTGATATGCATGATAAATCTTTTCGAAAGCAAGTTTCATGATTTTCTGTACTTTTTACTTCAGTATGATCCCGCTCACTACATTTCATGCTTTACATACTCGGACATATTCCGTC
This sequence comes from Lycium ferocissimum, assembly GCF_029784015.1. Classification (NCBI taxonomy): domain Eukaryota; kingdom Viridiplantae; phylum Streptophyta; class Magnoliopsida; order Solanales; family Solanaceae; genus Lycium; species Lycium ferocissimum. The sequence continues at coordinate 11,750 of NW_026714925.1, read as the reverse complement.
TGACCCCCTTTCTTCGGGGGCTGCGTTTCATGCCGCGCAGGTACACCCAGGTGAGCTGAAGATATTAGCAGAAGATGTCCCAGCGGGATTGGCGAGCTCCATTTTCTCCGGAGTGCTGCCGAGTTAGAGTATTACGTTATGGTTTCATGTTCCCTGTTAGAGACTTTGCAGACAGTGTCGTGGGTATAAGATGTCGGTTATGTAAGCGGCTATGTAAGCCGATGTATTATTACGTATTGTATTATAAGTTTTATATGTTATAGATTTTTATTTGATTCGAGAAAGGTAAAAAGCATATTGTTTTTCTGGAAAATCTTTCATTATGTACTTATGTTATGCTATGAGAGCCCAATACGATTATGAGTGTCATGAGGGTCAGCGGGTTCGCTCAGCCCTAGGTAAGGGTCGGGTGCCCATCACACCCTATCGGATTAAGGGTGTGACAAATTGGTATCAGAGCGGTTCGTCCTAGGGGTTGTCTGCAAAGTCGCGTCCGGTAGAGAGTCATGTTTATGGTGTGAAGCGCGCCACATTTATAAACGAGGAGGCTACGGGGCATCTAGGATGGTTACTCTTCTTTGACATCTTAGATCGTGCCGTAGAGCCAAGTTATAGGAAATGAGATTCCCGACACTGACCTTTGACTTCAGCAGAGAAATGGCATCGACGGAAGAAAGCGATTAACGATATTGGAGGCTACGAAGTACGCAGGTAAGTAAAGGTATGCAAGACATATGTCAGGTAAGATATCGAAGTACGATTGAAACACAAGTTGAAGATTAAAAAGAGAAAGTAAACAAGAAAGTGTAACAGATGCCGTTTGAGTTGGGAATATGAGGTACGTTCATTATTTTTGCACTGTCGATGATGTTGGGAGCCCCGTGAGGCCGTGATACGATGCGATATATATATATATATATGTATGTTGGCCCTGTGAGGCATTGTTGGTATTTCCTGTGTACAGGTTTTGAGATGGTAACAATTACAGAGGAAACTCTGCCGAAATTTTTCCAGAAATAAAGAGAGAATAAGGTATAGGTTTGTGGTATGTCTGGAAAGGTCGAGCCAATAGTAATGATAAAAATTTGACTAAGTTACGAGTACGGCCGACACCGAGAAAGAAGTTAATTGTTAAATTAGGCATAATAGTAATTGGAAGTTCGATATCAACACGGTGAAAAGAATTTGGAAAAGACTTGTAGCCCTAAAAGGCGACCCAAAAAAAAAAAAAGGCTGGTGAGTCGTGACGGAGTGCTATTTAGGGTGCCGACCGAATGGACAAGTAGGGACGAATTGCGACGGGCTATAGTTAAAATGAGTAATAGTATGATTAAGACAGGAGTATGGAGGAAAGGAATTGTGATGGATACGAAGGTATCGATAGGACAGTTTGTGAAACGTTAAGGGTAAAGTTGATCAGAAAGGATTAAGAAGCGTTACAATATAGGATTGGTTACAGGTAAGATATGGTGAAGATTATTATGAAAATAAGAAAAGCCTAGTGAGAAAGTGGCTAAAGCTAGGATATGATCTATGTCGCTAGAATCTAACGACGAGTGTGAAACGGAGAAGCGAGCTATAGAACGAATAGGAAAGGCTTATCAAGTTCGCCATTGAGATCTGGAGGTCTAAGACGAAAAAGTAGTCATGTCTAGAGGTGAAACGTGAATGTTGAGGATTAAAGGGAGTTGAAATGGAAATTGTGAAGTCAGGAGACTAAGAAACCCTTCTAATTCGGAGGGAAACGTGTCATGAGGACGTTTCGAAATCCGTTAGGACTTCGACTTACTCTAAAATACGTGACAAAGGTGATGCGGTAGGGTGGACTATACGAGCGTTAAAGTGCCGTATTCCGCCAGAATTCTAAAGTTAAGCGTGCTGAAGCGAGAGAAATTCTAGGATGGGTGACCCCCCTGGGAAGTTTTCTGAAAGTTCTACAAATTCAGACGCAAGAAGTAAATGAGGAGTCAGAGTGATTTAAGGACAAATTAAGAGTCTGAGGAGTGGGCAGAAACCCAAAAAGGTCGCGCAGAACGAGGCGAATTAGACCGATAAAGAGAAAAAAGGTACGTCGCAGCTCTGGAATTAGGGTGAGTTGGAATAGTGTTTGAAGGTACCTTGGAAGCGAGATAGTAGAGAGTATATGTGTATATAGGTATGCATAAGATATCCTGTACATGGCTAGATCGAAGGACATATGCATTCCGGCGACCAATGTGGCGGTATATGGAAGACATTAATTGGACAAGGTAACGAAATTCAAGTGAGAAGAAAAATATAAATGGCACGAATGTTATAAGGCAAATCGATGTTGTTTCCATCACAGGTTAAACTCGGAAGGACCTAACACAATGATATTTGGAAAGGAAAGAAAGTGAGTAAATGAAGAAAACTTGGGATCAAAATGTCGGGATAAAAGTACCGCAAATTGAGATTGGAAATACGGATTTAGGGCAAAGTAGAATTGGGCGATAGTATAAGTACACCCCTAAAGGGGGGAAGCGAGGGAGAGAGATACAAGTGTAAGACGAAGACAATCGACGCGACAATGTCCTGGATACGAATGTGTGGGCCGCAGGTAAAGTTCGTTACTGAGACAAGCTAGGGAGATCGAAGAGCCAGCAGTAAAGGAATAGAAGTCAGGGTAATAATCGAGATGGCGCTGAGGATTAATTGTAAGTATCCGAAATAACATGATATGAGGAAATGGAGACTTAGAGAGGGAATATGACAAAGGAAAGTAACGAGTAGCTTACGGAGACATTGTGAAAGGTAGTACGGCTATACGGGATCAAAGAGTAAAATGTAGGCAATAGAGTGGTTGCTAGCAGTAGAAAATTTTCTATGGTAGAAAGTAAGAAAAGCGGGGAAAAGAAGTATGATAAGGTAGACTCCTAGCAAATGCGAGCACGGGAGTAAGATCTGGAATAGTGCGAATCAGGAAAAGGAACGATCGTGACTAAGATTAAATATGCAGGTCGTGCAAGGGTAGTCATGTTACCTATGAATATTATACAGATGAAAGAGACCAAGTAAATGCTTAACGAGAAAAGTTTAGGGTCGGTAACAACAATACGGTGATAATACTTTAGGTGTATTAAGGAAAGATGTTAGGATGGTTTGAGATAAACCTGGATAAGGTGGAACTAGTATCAACGAGAACGAACAAGACATGCTTATGGTTGAACAAAAAAAAATGTATTATCTCTCGGGGGTAGGAGAAGGAAGGCAAAAATGAAGTGAAACATAAGGATTAGCGAAACTACGTTGAGGCGGTTCTCAGAATAATTTGACCCCCTTCGTACATTCGGGTAAAGATTGCAACATCACGTGTGACAGGAAAGTTGAGAGCAAGATTCGCGCAAAGGGATGATAGAAGAGTTCGGAGTAGAGATAAGGTGATGACATGAGACGATGTGTGGAAAATGTGACAAGATGAATAAAGAAAGATTGTAAGACGATTTAAGCAAGTGATCAGAATTAGTTGGCCACTAAAAGGAGGGCGAATTTATACGCCAACCTCTTTCAGAATTGTATCAGCCGATAATGGTTAAAGCAGGGAACGGCTATTAGTAGCTCAGAAACGACAGAAATCATATGACGACAATCGGTATCGACACTTAGAATTCTAGACTGGCGAATGGGTATGCTTGAAGATATCATCCGTGAAGAACGTGATCAGATTCGACAAGAAGGAAGAGCTTAACTCGAGGTGCACCGAATCTTATTACACTAATTGTAAGGCAAGAAGGTTGCGTGCTAAAGATGTAGCTTCCGTTAAGGCACCGTGGCGGAATAATAACAGAAAGGAAATGACTTGCGAACCTGAGGAGGAAATGAAAGATAAATATGATTGGTAAATGAGATTGCATGTTATGGTGGTAAAGGAAGCCCCCCCCCCTTAGAGATCCTTAAATCCCTATACGACTAGTTGAACATTCGAGGACGAATGTTCTAAAGGGGGGAAGGATGTTATATCTCGCATTTTGTACGTCGGAATATTTTAAGTTAGTTGCGACAGGTTAAAGACAAGGCTATTTTTCCGACTTTATTTTAAGACATAAGTTGCTTATGAATTTGTTGGATGGAAATATTAAGGAATTTGGGGTTAAAAGTGAAATTATGGAAATTAATATTTCATGAAAAATGGGGCCAAAAGTGAAGTGTTGGAATTTAAATTCATGAAAAAAAATAACCATGTGGCCATGCACATGACTTGTGGGCCATAGGCCACATGTATGAAGAATATGTGTAGTATTAGATGACTTATTAAGTCATCTTCATTATTTTCATCTCTTGGAAATTTCTAGAAAATTGAAGAAAATTGGAGAAAAAAAAAAAGAGGAAAAGGAGTGCACATGACCGGCCATGTGCCATGAATAAATATATATATGAGTGTATGATGACCAAATAAGACACAAGTCATCATTTTCACTCTAGAGAAATCAAGAAAACATGGAGAAAAAGAGGGAGAGACCATTGATACCGCCAAGCTTGGCGAGAAAATGGTCCTTGAACATTTGATCATGGAAAAATAATTTCTCCTAGCCTTTCCACCAATTGGAAGGCCCTCGTTAACATGGAATAGTTGTTGGAACAAGCAAAGTGATCATTCTTGCGGAAAACAATCTTAGCCGAGGAAGGAAGTTGGTGGATAAGGTAAGATTCTATCCTTTCCTACATGTTTTATGGATGGTTGTGTGTGTTGTGCTATGTTGAAACGGATGAAATTCATGAAGTTATGGAATGGAAGTTGTGGCCGTGTATATATATATTGTGTTGAGTAAGAATGGTAAATTAAGTTACTTGGTATTTTATTTGTTGTTTGTTGTGGATTCTATGATATAAAATGAAGGCTTAATGATCCAAGTTGAAGTGACCATTGTGTGGGCTGATTTGGAAGATGACATGATTTTAATGTGGTTTCTTGTTCAATGAAAATGATGTTGTAGACGTATGGATTGTTAATGTAGTTTATGATTTTGAAAGAAAAAAATGTATTGTTGATATTCTTATGGAATTTAGCAAGCTTCGGGTGGTGTAGCATGTTGGCCGAGTTGTGTGAATATTGTATGGATTGCTTGGAATGGTCTTAAATCATTTTTAAATGGTCGCGGATTAGCAATCGAACATGTAAGCATTGATATTGTATTGGTCGTATGTAGTTTATTGGAATATAATTGAAATGTTGTCGAATTGTGTAGAAAGGAATTATTGATGTTAGAATGCGTTTTGAATCACTTATGGATATTGTTAGCATGGTTGTTGGTTTGGTTGTTGTTTATTTGGCCGAGTTGAATTCTTGGGGAGGTTGAAGTTATAGGGGAAATGCTGCCGAAATTTTTGTAGACAAAGTGTCAATTTGGAATTGGATTCTCAAGTGTTATGGCTAATGGTTGATGCCTATGACGTTATTGTAGATCGTGAGAAGTCGAGACTTGAGTTGGATTAGCTTAGGAAGCGATCGAGGTATGTAAGCTTAGCCCTTCTTTCTTTGGCATATCTTAGTGAAAAGTAAGTTATGACACGTACCGCGAGGTAATTCTACTTTTGCGGTCCGAGCACGTTTATGATCCATATTTATTTCTTGATATTCATATTCTTAATATAGTCAAATTATGGTCTTTATGTTTTTTTGCATGAATGGATTTCAAAGATTGCATAAAAGTTTGTTTTAAAAAAGAGTTTGTTTCCTAAACGAGTCTGAAACTACGAACGTCCGTAACTTTCACAGAAAGGCTCGGATCGCTTCGATTTGTTCACAAAAGGTTCTAAAGTGAGTAATGCTTGTAACCTTCCGAGGCAGGCTCGAATTGATTTGATGTATGGCTATGATCTCTACGACACTTTGATATGCTTATGACATATGATATGTTTCTGAGAAATGTCTGAAAGCTATTTGAGATAACTATTGTCCGGACTTTCAAATGACGCTTCGATTAGATTACTTCATTGAGTCCATGAAATGATTTATGTGCATATGGTTTCTCACTACTCTGCTCGTGCAAGCTCAGTATGTCTTTCACCGAGTCCCGGGCCGGGTACGTATTCGTGCACATATCTTTGCATTGTTCACCGAGCCCCTCACTAGAGGGCCGGGTACGGTATATGATGATGTGATTATGTTATATCCCGTATTTTGTACGTTGGGACAATCCGAGCTAACCATGAAAAGTTAAGGACAAGACTACTCCGGGATGCGAGGTTGAGATTTTTGACCTTCGATTTTATTTTAAGGCATAAGTTGTTTGTGATTTTATTGGCATGGAATATTAAGGAAATTTGGGGTCAAAAGTGCAATATGGAAAACTTAAGGTTCATGAAATAAAAGGCCATGTGGCCATGCACATGACTTGTGGGCCATAGGGCCACATGTGTTAATTCATATGGAAATAAAAGATGACAAGCTAAGTCATCTTCATCATTTTCATTCTCTAGAAAATTGAAGAAACATGGAGAAAGAACCAAGGCCATATTCGGCCATGAAGAAAAAAATGGTGGTCCAAAACTAGCCATCAAAAAATTTATTTCTTCTAGCTTTTCTACTAATTGGAAGGTGCTAATCAACATGGAGTAATTTTTAGAGCAAGAAAATCGTTCGTTGTGGTTATGAGCAAGTTCATCCGAATAGAGAAGTTGAAGAGAAAAGGTGAGGTTTAATTTTCTTTACATGTTTTATAGTTGCTTATGCATGTTGTGATATGTAGAAATGAATGAAACTCATGAAATTATGTGTGTGGGTTGTGGCCGTGTGGTGTGAGTTGTGTAGGAGTGGTGTATTAATTGTATTTAGCATGTTTGAGTGTTGTTGTAGTGTGTAAAAATGGATGAAAATCATGGAATTTATGTATGTGGTGTGTGGCCGTAAATGGGCTGATTTGCCATAGGTATGTTGGACTAATTTTGTGTAGTATTTTAGTCGTTGTTGTTATGGATTATGTGATGGAAATGAAGGTATTGGATGCTACAAGTTAGAGTTGAAGCCGTTTGTGAGCTAGCGTAGAATTAGTATATTGGTAATATAGTTTCTTGCATTTACATGAATGATATTGTAATATGTGGTTATTGACATAGTTTATGAATTTGGAAGGAAGAAATGCGTTGTTGTTGTTTTCTTGAACTTGGAAGGTTTTTGCTGCATTGTGTGTTGGATGGGCTGATTTAAATGTTTTGCGGATTGTTTGAAACGTTCTTGAAATCGTGTTTGAATGGTCTTGGATTAGTACTTGAATGTGAGATCGTTGGTGTTGGCTTGATTGTATGTGGTTAGCCCGAATGTAAATGGAATGTCGTCGAATTATGTAGAGAGAGAGTTGTTGATGTTAGAATGAGTTTTGAATCACTTATTGATGTTGCTAGAATGGTTGTTGGTATTGTTGTTGAAGATTTAGCCGAGTTGAAATCTCGGGGATGTTGAATTTACAAGGAAATGCGCCCAAATTTACGTAAATGGAGTGCTAGTTTAGAATTGGATTTCTAAGAGCTTACGACTAATGTTGGGCGTCTAATGATGTTATTGTAGATTTTGGAGAAGCCAAGACGTAAGTTTGGATTAATCTAGGAAGCGGACGAGGTATGTAAAGCCTAACTTTTCTTTCTTTTGGCATGTCCTAGTGTAAGTAAGAGTCTCGGGGGAACTTCATTCTTAAGATCCGAGCACGTATACGATTCTTATTTACTTCTTAATGTTAACGTCCTTAATATGATCAACTTATGGTTCTTAAGCCTTTTGTACAATTGGATTTCAAATTTTGCATAAAGAATGTTGTTTTTAAAGATTCTATAACTACGAACAACCGTAACTTTCATAGACGAGCTCGGATCGCTTCGAAACGTTCGTGGGAGATTCTATAATGATTAAGGTCTCCAACTTTTATAGATGGACTCGGATTGGTTTCATACTCGTCCGTGGGCCTCGAGGCTTTCCTTTACGTAATACTAACGACTTTTGAAAGGATTGAGTGTGACTATCATCATAAAACTTCGGACGTCGACTACTTACTCCTTTATCGAGTCTGTAATGTGATTATGCCCCTAATTTCCATGAGCTATTTCATATGATTTGATACGCATCTATAAGTCCCAAAGCTCTCTTTTGAATAGGTTCTCGACGACATTCGAAAAAACTTGATTTGACTATCGTTTTGATTTTTAAATGATGATTCATTTCGAATATTTTTATTGAGTCTTTGAAAGTGTTTTAAACTGCATATAGTTGCTCACGACTCTGCTCGTGCATATGGTTGTTACATCCTTCTCCGAGTCCCGGGCCGGTTATGTATCGTGCGCACTATGTTATATTCCGGAGTATGATATGTTCGGCTCGCCGAGCCCCCTAGTTAGAGGCCGGGTCTAAGTATATTTGGTGTTATGCTGTGTTATGATGTGTGACGGGGACACGGAGATATGAAACCTTCTGGTGTAATGCTGTGTTGTGGCGCCAATGACCGGCGGGCGACCACAGTTCTAAGAGCCCCATGCATGATTTGTATTTTTCTTGAGTAAGCATTTTTGATATTATGGATACTGCATTTACTTTCTGTACTTCTGGTTTTGACTATGATCCTGTTTACTATATTCCATGCTTTGCATACTCAGTACATATTCCATGCGGCCCCGCTTTTCTTCGGAGAGGGCTTGCGTTTCATGCCGCGCGGTACGGTACTTACTTGGATGATCCACCGGCTCCAAGTTCTGTTCGGCGGACTTGGGCGCTCCGTTAGAGCCTATGCTTTTGACCGGTTCGGTTATTGCATATATGTACATGTTTATTCACGGGTACGGCGGGGCCCTGTCCCGTCATATGATTGTTATGATTCTTAAGGGTCTGTAGACATATATGTGTGGGTATGGGTACTCACTTGTTCGGTAAATGTCTGTGTGATTTGTGAATTGGACGTCCCACTATCTATGATAGCCTTGCAGAACATGTATGATATCATGTTGTTGAAAGATGTGATTATGATCTGTATATATGTATTTGTGACAGATTTTGGGGGAGACGGTTTACTTCTTGTACGTATAAGATCTGATTATGCCAGCTATGGTCTGATGTCTGACTTTTGCATATGTCCAATCTGTTTGTGCAATGATTATGGTTAATCGGTCCGTATGGGTGCCCAGCTCGGGCTGTAGTCACGGCCTACGGGGTTGGGTCGTGGCCAGTTATCCACACCGAGTCCCGAAAGGGCCGGGTACGGTATACGATGACACGATTATTCACCGAGTCGCGAAAGGGCCGGGTACGATCGAGTCTGAAAGGGCGGAGTGCGGTATGTGATGGTATGACTATTCATAGAGTCCCTCGCTGGGGTCGGGTACGATATATATATATATATGTGTATATGCATGCACGATGATGTATATGATGATTTTATCTCTGAGTCCCTCGCTGAGGCAGGACACGCTATATGTATACATGATGATTATATGATTTTGATATGCATGATAAATCTTTTCGAAAGCAAGTTTCATGATTTTACATGTACTCTTTACTTCGGTATGATCCCGCTCACTACATTTCATGCTTTACATACTCGGTACATATTCCGTGCTTGACCCCACTTTCTTCGGGGGCTGCGTTTCATGCGTGCGAGTACACCCGGGTGGTGAAGATATTAGCGAAAGATGTCCCGGCGGGATTGGCGAGCTCCATTTTCTCACCGGAGTCTTTGCCGAGTTAGAGTATTACGTTATGGTTTCATGTTCCCTGTTAGAGACTTTGCGAACAGTGTCGTGGGTATAAGATGTCGGTTATGTAAGCGGCTATGCAAGCCCGTGTATTATTACGTATTGTATTATAAGTTTTATATGTTATAGATTTTTATTTGATTCGAGAAAGGTAAAAAGCATATTGTTTTTACGGAAAATCTTTCATTATGTACTTATGTTATGCTATGAGCCCAATACGATTATGAGTGTCACGAGGTTCGAGCGGGTTCGCTCGGCCCTAGGTAAGGGTCGGGTGCCCGTCATACCCTATCACGATTAAGGGTGTGACAAAATCATACCAAAACGACCCCCAGTCATTTGATATCCAAAAATTATAACCAAACTTTCAATGTCATTTTCTATATTCTAACCCGTCAAATCTATCAATGATCATGGTAAGAACATCATTAAAATCTTAAACATACCTTATATGAGTAGCCACCACGAAAACAACATCCCCCAAGTTTAATTTTTAGCCTAAAACGACGGCAACAACTTGTACTACACTTTACTCTTCACGAGCCTCGGAATTCGGGACCTCGAACTTGATCAAAACTTGGTTTCTCTCTCTAAGGGCTCTCTTCCCTCTCTCTAAAATATTCTGGACCTTTGGTATGAAAATGAGGCAGATAAGGCTGAAAATTTCCCTTAAATAGCAAGGGTAGTGGGCCTGACCCGACTGGGAATCGGGTTGGGCCGAGCCCGGCTACACAACTTGACCTTTCTGCCTTAAAACGTCCATAAATTTTTATCCTATGTATCATGAAGGCCCGACATATGGTTGGAAAGCTAATTCAATTATCTACAACTTTCATATTTGGAGTTTTCCCCAATTCCCAAATAATGATGGAGTTATGGCCTCACGAAGTCGATTATCCCGACGTAACTTAAAAACATCTTTTTGGAGGGCTCACACTTGGATTTGGCTCAAGGGTCCTTCTTGAGTTGTGTTTAAATTCACATATACCATTCATATAACTTTTCATATGCCCTTTATAAAAATCCCATCATGTGGGCCCCACCTCAACTTACGATCACGAGGGGAATATATCTTTTAGCGTATCATTCCAAATCATATTGTACGAATTTCAAATATCATAATCATGCTATCCTCATGCTAATACGGTAGAATTTTATTCTTTATACTTGTAATATTTTGCTCCTCCTTGAGCTCGCACTTCAGCGTCTGCTGACCTTAGTAACGTGAAATTTTACGGGGTGTAACGGGTATATGATCCTTAAACGTAATTTTGTGTTCTACGAGTAATGCGGCATGTGTTGTCATATTGAATGGTATGTCCATTATTATTGTTTCATTGTTCCCATTTCGACATGGCTGGACAGGGGACAAGCTCGAAGTACTCCAGTGGGAGTTCCGAAATCGAGCAAGGAGACAATGTAGAAGAGTACGTCATCGTAGGACACGTTTTAGTGGACGTGAAGTCATAAGGAATAATGTTCCAAGGGCGACGCAAAATCTACCAAGGGATCAAAGGGCTATACGAAGGGAAAGAGAGAAATTCAAAGAGTTTAAAGTTTTTAAGATGTCTCCTAATACTTGGTGCACGAACATATTGAACTTTTTCGGTTGAAACGAGAAGAAACTGGCTAATTTTATTGAAATCTCGGATTGGGAAGCTTTAGCAATTTTAGTAGATTCCCTCCGAGAACCTTGGAGTGGTATTTTAGTTAATATTTATCACGATTTCTTTCTAAGTCAACCTTTTGAGATGTATGTTCAAGAACTTGAAGTCGAGTGGGAGATTATGAACTTGTAATTTGAATTGTGAATTTCTTTTCAATATATGGTTATGTTGTTTAACTTTCTTTTATATCCCATTTATTTATTTATTTTAAATGGGTTGAGACTTAATTGAAAGTTATTAAATAAAATTCACGCTAAGAATTTTTTTTCCATTTTTGATTAAAGGTTTAGGCTTGTAGATGATGATCGAAACTTTGTGACTTTGATTTTACACTAAATGTGAAGTCATTTATGGAGAATAATTTGCTTGAGTGTAAAAATCACATGCATAAAT
>NW_026714924.1:0-47725 GCF_029784015.1 Lycium ferocissimum | reverse complement strand
AAACAAGCCGGGATTAAAATATATCGGCCCTATAACATGTAGGGTCCGTATAAGTCCTGGTTCCCCATGTGGAAATTCTTCTGTCGGTGTTATGTGGCCCTTTATACGGATCGTAAATGTTATACGGACCGTATAAGTCGGTCGTATAACCCCTTTCCCCGAAATGATCTCCGTCGTTCGTTTGATTCCAACCCATGAACCTTCTAAGCACTTTTTAACACTTCTTTAAACAATCAGGGACTTATAACTTTCTCCGAGACACTACTAAATCATTTTTAAATTTTGATGTCTAAATCTCTTCCGATAAAAACGTATTTCCTTCCTTAACAACTTTTGTCTCCTACCTTAAATGTCTTAAATCTCTTTAAAATTTATAAATATTTTCTTACTTACCAAGACATCAAAACACGTACCCTTCTTAGGTCTATTCACCGTACCTAAGGGAAAATTTCCAAGGTGTAACATTAAGTCCCGGGAGAAACAACAATAACTTGGGAGGCAAAAAAAAAGTGGAAAAGAGCTTAACATTCGAGGATGAATGTTTTTAAAGGGAAGGAATGTTACACCACAGCATTCGTATCTTTGAGATTGGTTAGGTGTTAGCTATTCAATGCAGACATCGAATTTATTGTCGAGAAGATGCAAGATCATAGGTGCTCGTTTTATAATGATAAGAGTTCGAGTTCACGTAACAGGCTATAGAAGGATTGGAAAATAAGTGAACTAAGGAGATTAAGCTTCCGAGGCTTTGAAGAAAACGTTGGGCAAGGTTGGTACGGAAATTTTTGGTCTAAATGGGAGAAAGAATATCTCTGAGTATATTAAGAGTTTTGAAGTGAAACAAAAGCCTAAAGTGAAGTTCGGGAAGTCTATTAAAGAATATCTTTGAGTATATTAAGAGTTTTGAAGTGAAACAAAAGCCTAAAGTGAAGTTCGGGAAGTCTAGTTTCCAACGTAACAAACCTCTCCACAATAGAACATCAGGGTAAGGAGATATAGACGTTACAAGTAGGGCTAGCAGGCCAAGAAAATGGTCTGCGCGAATGCGCCAGGGAGTGGTGCGAACGCGCAGAAGGCCAAGGGCCAACACAGAGCGAACGCGCCACCACGAGGCGATAACGCTGAGAAATTTTGAGACCCGGGTTAGGGATGAACGTTATATTATAAGAGTGTAATAATAATATACATATGACATTTGGAGACCATATGGTGTAAATCAGTTAGTACGTTGCTTGATGAAAGCCCTTGTTACTGTAGGTTAAGTGGGGCCCACATGCCGGGATTTTATAAAGGACATATGAAGAGATATATGAGAAATAAATGGGAAGTTGAGCAAGTCCTAAGAAGGACCCGTAAGCCAAATATGGGGATCAGCCCTCCGAAAGGACGATTTGAGGAAACGTTTTCGGATGATCTGACTTGAAGAGGACAAAACACCATTACAAGTTTGGAATTTGGAAAAACACAAAATGTGAAAGTTGTATATAATTGAATTAGCTTTCGAACCATAGGTCGTGGGCTCTCATATCATATCGGGATCAAGAGTTATGACCTTTTAGAAAAAACTAAGCCCGGCGCGAACGCGGCCGAAGAGGCCACAAGTCGGTCCGGGCGAGAGCTTTTTGACCGCTATATAAAGGGATACCACTAATTTCTTCAACCAAACACCCAAAAATCCTCTCCAATCTTCTAGAAATTTCCCCAACATTCCAACACTCACTTTTTAGCCCAAACTAGGTATAATTCCCAAATTTCGGTCCAGACGGCATATAGTTGCAACTACAAAATTGTGTAGTGATGCGTTGTGGCTTAAGGTCAAGGTGGAGGAGTGAAGACATAATAATACTGGGTGTAAGGTATGAATCTCTTATTATTAATGTTAATTTTGATTTATTTACGGAGATAGAACTGTTAAATAGCCGTATAGTGGTTTTGTTGGTGGAAATATGGGATAAATCCCATATGAGATGTTTATGGAGTATTTTGGTATTGAGAATATTATGATTGATTTTGGTATTGTTGTTTATGTTGTTGGTTGTTGAATTATGAATTCGGGTTAGGCATATAAACAGGGGAGATGCTGCCCGAATTTCGGCAGATTTTAAGGAGGTTTAATTTGAAGGTTTAGGATAACTATATAACAGTGAGCCTAACCATAGTATGAATGGTCTTATAGGTAGATTGCGAGACTGGAAATAGGCGGAAAAGCCACAATGTGAAATTTCAGGTATGTTAAGGCTTGTCCCCTTCTTTCAAAAGGCATGATTCCTATGGTACGATTTCATAAATGTTTCCATAACTTCTTTGTTTTCAAAAGTTAGAAGGTTATGATTCCAAGGCATGATTCCTTTCCTGATAACCCATAAATGTTCTCCCAAAATGTCCATATTTTTCCACACCAGAGGTTTGTGATTTTGTAAGCCCTTATGACAACAATGATGGACATGTTTTTATCAATGATAACAATGATGTCAAAGATGAGAATATTATCTATGATGACTATGATGAGAACTCTTTCATGTTTAAAGGTTCCAAGCTTATGGTGTCAATGTGAATATGAGAATATTGAGCTATTTTTCTTGACTTTCTCAATTTTATTCATTGTTGTTGGTCTCACCTTATAATAATTGTTCCTTCAAGGTGAGATAGAGCGATGATGATTACTCCATAATATAATCGAAGGTTACCGACCTTACGTCCCTCCGATAGAGTTATAACTTTCTTTGGGCTCTCATGCATGCTGCTTATATTATATGTGTATATGATATATGTATATGGGGAATATGGGAAAAAGGGCGAGGCGCTATAGACGCATGGCCACCTGATTAGTTGGTACAATATGATATCATCCCGGACGCGGGGTATATGGTTAAATGGATCGAGCCGATGTTCCTCGGCACTATCGTATGTTCTATTTTATGTATACATATATAAGAAATGTTTTTCAAAGAAAGCTAAGCGTGCATGGTATCTGCCCTAAGAGGCATCCAGATGTACGGAGTTATTCCCACATCTCATGTTATGTTCCATATGTCTTATTACATTCTTGTTCATGCCTTACATACTCGGTACATTACTCGTCGATGTCCTTCTTGCGAACGCTGTTTTCATGCCCACAGGTAGAGAGGGAGATGGTACAGATCCCTAGGAGCCTTGTCAGCAGCTTTGCGGAAGCACTCCACTACTCCGGAGTTGCCGCTCATCGGTACATTCTTTTGCGTACATATTTTGGGGCATGGCGGGGTCCTGCCCCGTCCTAATGTTCAGTTTTACAATTAGAGGCTTGTCGATACATATGTGTGGGTAATAGATGTCTCATGATCACCTTAGTGTATATTTCTGTATAGCACTTTTGACACCTCGAGAGCTTATGTATATATGCATGTTTTGTGAAGATATTTAGTGACCATTTTATCGCAAGTCTGTTGGGAATTATGATTGCACAGGTTGAGTGATAGATAGTATGATAAGCGGTTCTCGGTAGCTAGTACCGGGTACCTATTATGGCCCTCTTGTTGGGTCGTGACATTTAACTTATTCTTTCCCCCTTAAGGATAACCTCAGAAACTGGTAATATAGTATCTTTTGCTTTCCTGTAGCAACTGAATCGATCCTTGCGGTATTTTATCTTCCAGCTAATATAACACCGAAATTTCCTTTCACCCATACACTTTACTTGATTCTCTCTTTTCTTTTTCCTTTTAATAAGGCTTCTTATGCTCGGTCTGGGCTATCGGTAATTCTTGTACTTGCATCAAGAATATCTCGAATCTCTTCTTCAATGATCCTCTTCTTTCAATTTATCCTTGAAGTTGCTAATCCTTAGTCCGACTGATAAATTAGGGATAAATTTGGAAATTTGCCGAAATGTGAACCAGGCTCCTTACCATGCAGTGAATTCAAATCATTTCACTCTTTCCTTTGTCTGCAGTTTTCAATCATTGATATCTAGCAAAACCACTATTTTGCTTGTTCCATGAGGTTTTATTGCCACCAACTTTGTTTCAATCAGATGCATCATCCCTTTATTACTTCCTTTGAGATTCTTCTTGGACTCTTGGCCTTCGCTTGATTCTTACCTGATAAATATTCCCTATAGTCTGGCATACCCTATTTGTTGTTTGAGTTTATTAGTCGGACAAATATTCGAAGTCCTTAAATACTCATTTCCTCTATTTACCTTTTGCGATTGAAGATTTTGTATGTTCCCTCTCCTATACTGACCTTATCTTTTAGCCAACCAAATCTGGTTTCTTCTTTTAATACCATCATAAGTCAATGTACTATCGCATCTATTTCCCACGACCCGATCTTTCATTTGCCCAGCTCATACTGTTATGTAATTCTTCTTTATTAGATAGTTGTACCATAGTCAGGCGTCATAGTTCTTCCAATAACTTGTCGATCCTTGTCCTACTCACCAAATACTTATAAAATATCTCTTTTTCTTCCTCCTTTCATCCCTTTCTTATCTTCCCTTTCGATGCCATAACTTGTTCATAGTTATACATATCCCTCGTATATTCATCCTATTTCCTTTATAATCGAATTTATATACTCCTTATCAAGACTCTTGTACCATGCTATCGATGTTTTGCCTCTTGGCCAGACTTATTAGCTTATTAAGTCTTGTTCTTGTTGGTTACACAACTTCCTTTAACCAATTCATTAGTACACTTTTCTTACTTTCGCCTTAGGGTCTTTCTTGGCTTCCCTTGCTCATAAAGTGCTCTTTCCCACTTGCCATTCTATAGCATTGGCCCTGGAATTTATAGAATATTCTATTAGAAGTACGAATCCTTTCTATTTCTAAAATCATCTTTGGGGGGGGGGGGTTCCGTTTTCTAGGTGAACGTATCAATATGGCTTCATATTTATCCTTTCGGATGTATCTTAAGAGTTAGAAATCCCTTGACACCTTTCATAAAACCTGATTATTCTTTCTCAGGTTATATCCATACCCATCGTTATTATACTTCAATCCTGTTTATAAAGATTTGTTTCAGGGATCTTCGCATTCATCCTTTATCACATATTGCCATATTCTATCCTTCCTGCTTACTTACTTTTAAAAATTTATCCGAATGGCTCTTCGCCTTTACCGCCGCCTTAACCCTTTTCTCGGAAACTTTACTTGACCCTTACTAGCAACATACTTCCCTTTCTTACACTTCTCTTCTTCTCATGACATCATAATCTTCTTACTCTTATGTACACATATTCTTCTTCTCCCTGATATTATTGCATCATGATTATCCAACTTTAACATTCGAAGAAAACAATATCAATACGCACGTAGCGCTTTGCTACCTTATCTTCAATTCCTAGCTCAATCAATACCTTTAGCATATTGTAAGATCGATCATAAGGGCACGCATAATATTTAATGTGGCCACACATGGGTTATCGTCAACATCGCTTATTAATACCTCACTTACGAAATATCCCAATGCTATTTAAAATTGTCCTGAATCTGCGACTTTAATACATCTCCCCTCTTTTTGTCTAGCTAGCCAGACTAATACCTCAAGATCATTTAAAATTTTAATCGTAAGGCTCGTAGACTCCTAATTTCCCTCGGCTATTCTGGTTTCTCATATGTTCGTATGTCTGAATCTGTAGTACTTCTTAGCATATTTTCTAAGTCCTGATTATGAGCCTTTGGCAATATATACTTAATGAATGATCTCCACTCGAACACCTACTCTTATTTCCTTTTTATTTATAAGCCGACATCGCTCTTATTTTTCTGCCGTCAAGTGACCTTCACCACATCTATCTGGAAAATTAAGGTAAACCTTCTTATAAGGATCACATCCGTCCTTTTTATTGCTGCATGGTCTTTTATCACATATCTTTAAAAACCAATTTGAAGTTCTAATGGGAAATCTAAATAAAACCCTATAATGCATTTCCCCCAATTTTGGAAAAGTCCCTTACTTTCCTGGTTGGATAAATACTATCGTAACCTTTGAAACTTCTAATATCTAGAATTTTTTCACGACCACAAGTCAAAACACGTGACTGCTTTTCATTCCTAGTCCTGTGGTTCCTAATGGTAACAAAAATGTCTTAGTCGCAATTCCCCATAAATACTTCAGTTATCGGTTTCTTTAAAATCCCCATTTGTCAACCATTAGATGATATCCCATAATAATCACACATAACATAAGGAGTTTCAATAAGAAGACCCATATACTGTGCGGCTTTGTCTTGGTCCTGGTCTTGGGAAGCGCGAAGTGAAATATCCCTTTCATCATCCTCCCCCTTCTATTCGTCTTCCATCCTCATCTCCCCCATCATAATCCGAAGGATACGAATACTCTGGCAGCTCCTAATTGACTGAAGGCCAAGACAGAGGGCTAGATACCTCCGTAACACTTACACTCGTGGCTGCTCTGATGTAATGCTCAATCATAGGAGAAACTGGAAGGATAAAATCTGGTGCAGCCTCGTGCCTCCCCCCCCCGCTCCACTGTGTCTCATACGAACCCTCGGACGGGTCCGTCTCATAGCTATCCTCGACGGATCCTCCTCGGCGAAGTCACGGGCTGCGGGGGTCGTCTCAATCATCTCCTCGAAGGATCGACTCGATGGAGTAACTAAGACTCCTCTCATCATCCACGGCACCCGTGGTCCGGAGTCCACCACAGGGGGCCATCGTTGCACCCCCACTATCAGAAACCATCCTCTTCATCTATATCAGTCTGCACTTATCTAACAGGAAAAGAGGGCGAACGATCTTTCCTAGACTTTGGCTCTATTGCACGATCTATGAAGAAGAAGAAAGGTCAATCATTCCGAAATGCCCCGTAGCCTCCTGTTTATAAGCGTGGCGCGCTTCACGCCCATAAACAAGACTGCGGACACGACCTGTGACACGCCTAGGACGAATCGCTCGATACCACTTTTGTCATGTCCCGACCGAGGGCCATGACGGCACCGAGGCTAACCTACGAGAACCTGCGAACATACATCTCATAATCATTTCTAGGTGACCACAAATAGCTCATGGCGTCATACTCTATAAAGGCATATATCACAAGATAACAACACATCTCTACATATATATAAACTATGCCCTCATCACGAGCCAACAAGGCTACCAAAATATTATCAACAATATGAACTGATAAGCCTATGGAACATTTAGCTACATACATCTGTCTATGAGCCTCTATATAGAATACAGGAATTCATAAGGATAGGGAAGGACTCTGCCATGCCCAAGTATATACGCAAAAGAGTAATACAAATCAACTGCAGCTCCGAGGCAATTGGAGCGCTCCTAAAACTCCGCTGATGAAGCTCCTCAGGATCTTGTCTGTCTCCCTGCTTTCCTGCGGGCATGAATGTAGCGTCCACAAGAGAGGACGTCAGTACGAACAATGTACTGAGTATGTAAGGCATGAATAACAACATAATAAATATATAAAACATGAGAGATAAAGAGATAACATGTATACATCTAATTGCCTCTCGAGGCGGATATCATGCATGCTTAACTTTAGAAAAAAAATATTTTTCATACATATATATATATATATATATATATATATATATATATATATATATATATATATATATATAATGTTGCGGAACGAACAACCCGATCCATATATAGGTATTGTTGCGGAACTAATAGCCGATCTATATATAGGTATTGCTATGGAACAAGCCCGATCCATATATATATATATATATATATATATATATATAACCATATATCCCGCGTCCGGCATCCCATATATATATATATATATCATATATACCAATATGATCGGTGGTTATTCGTATATAACGCCTCGCCCTTTTCCCATATCCCATATATACATATATAATATAAATAGCATGCATGAGAGCCCAAATAAAAGCTACTACTTTATCGGAGTGATGTAAGGTTGGTAACCTTCGATTTATATTATGGAACAATCATCATCGCTATATCTCACCTTGAAGGAACAATTATCATAAGGTGAGATCAACAACAATGAATAAAATCAAGAAAGTCATGAAATAAGTTCAATAATCTCATAATATCATCATAACATAAGCTTTGGAATCTCTAGAATGGGATCATCATCATCATCATTATCATCATAGAAAACATCTACTTTAGCATCATAAGAACTTTGATAATCATGAACTTCTAGATTTTTGGGAATAAGGATGTTATGAAAAACATGTATGGGTTCATAAGAAGAGAATCATGCCTTTAGAAAGAAAGTGATTTAGCCTTAACATACCTAGAGCTTACTTCTCGACTTCCCAACCTACCTCCTATCTTGAGATCTACATAAGATCATTCGTAGTCTCATAATGTACATATAAAACCATTCATACTATTAGGCTCATCGTCATATGCTTGTCTTAAGCCTACTTATTAAATCCTCTTAGAATCTGCCGAAATTCGAGCAGCATCTCCTCTGTTTATATCCCTAGCCCGAAATCACAATACCAACAAAACAACAATAATAGCGACACTAATATCAACAAAATCATCATCAATACCAATATACTCACTAAAACATCCCACACGATGTTTATCCAATTTCTCAACCAATCAGTCGACTTTACGAAGCTTTAGCAACTAAATCTCCATAATTCAATTCATAATATCAATAGTAAAGAATATCCTTACCTCAATCAAGGTTGGAATAGCTTGACATCTTATTTATCTCCAATATATTCCTTCGTCCCTTCAAGATTTGATGTTTAGAACAAGAATTACAAAACCTTATACACTTCCCAAGCCCTGGTGATGGCTAACTTTAACACTTTATGACCAAAATTTGCACATGGACTTGTAGGAACATGTATCTATGTGGTAGAATGTTCTAGAGTTGGGAAAATGATCAAAAAAATTGTCAAAAGGGCCCTTTTATACTTGCCAAAGTCGGTTCCACCGACTTATAATTAACCCTGCGCGATCGCGCTGGGTTGTCTGATGCCCTTCTACGCGTTCGGGTCTAGTAGTGGCGCATTCGTGCTAACAAAATCTCTAGCCTATTAGCCAGACTTGTAACATCCATAACTCTTTACTCCGATGCCGTATCGATGAACGGTTTGTTGCATTGGAAACTAGACTTCATGAACTTCAATTAGCAGGTTGATTTTCTTCAAAACTCTTCATATGCTAGAAGATATTATTTCCCCAAGTTAGTTCATACTTTTTCATTCAAAGTAACGCTTATCTTCTTCCAAAGTCATATTAACTTAAGTTCTTCAGCTCATTTCCTTATAGGACCTCTCGGTATTCCTTATGTGCATCCTTTACTCCTAGAATATACTCAATAATGCTCCGCTCCTTACATTCCAAAATTGTTTTGCTTAGCCATAGTTCAACATGTTAAAATTTGATAAGTGCTTCTCTGTTAGTACGGAGTGTAACAATCACTATGGATCCTAATAGGGTTTGCCTAGCCATTCGAGAGGAAGAGTGGCCATCGAGGGTCGATAGCCCTTGTGTTTCATGCCTTGCCATTCGAGAGGAAGAGTGGTCTTCGAGGGTTGATAGACCTGATGTGGTCTTTGTCTAGCTATCCGGGAAGAAGGGTAGCTGTCGTGGGTTGATAGCTGTGATGTGGTTCTTCTATGCAGTTTAGGGAACCTTGTGTGGCTATCCATTTGTTATATTGATGTGGGACTGTATTGACATGTGTGATACTTTGGTTGCATGTGAGTGGCTCGTTGATGATCTTGAGTTCATGAGTGATAACACTTAATGTGATAAACGGTAAAACAAGTTGAAATTGATATATCCCCGTGTTATTGGATTTTGCTGGTGATTTTACTAAAGTTACTGGCTTACTCTATCTTTGGATTTCAAACTATTTTTTAAAAGAATTTAAGGTAACGAAAACTAATTGAGGACTCAAAGTGATTATATCTTCATCATTGACTTATACTGGATATTCTAAGATGTTATCAATTGTTTTGAACTGTTTCTTAACAATGTTTACAATTACATATTACTTATATATTTTGCTATTAACTATTGTCTCAAAAACACTCACTGAGTACCCAGTACTCAGACATACCATTGTTGTCTTTGATGGTATGTTAGATAACGAAGAAGAGCAGGTTCGTGACACGCCAGAGTAGGAGAACTTGTTGCTTCTTAGACTTGCTGGTGAGCCCACACCCTTATTCGTGGGACACCCCATCTATTGAGTTTTATTGTTTAAGTTCCCGAGCTGTGTCCTGAAGTTAGTCCATTCATTTATTTATCTTAGAAGCTCCATAGTTAGTTTTTAGAATTGTGGGTAGATTGTTGAAGTCTCGTATGGCTTGATGGGCATTTTGCCATGTATATGACTAAGTATTTAGGTTAGACTTCTGCAAGTTACTTTTATAAGTGTGAGCATGTTTTCATTTAATCTTAATGACTTGTTTAAGTAAATGCTTAAATTATGTTAAAAGATATTAGACGTTTATTGAATTTATAAGGTGCTTCCGGTGTTGTTCATAGCATCGGATGCCCGTTGCGTCCAGGGTGGGTTTTAGGGTGTGACAAATCTCAAAAATTAGCTCCGTCAATTTCCATAGGTCACAAATAGTATTACAAATCTGATGGAATCTTCAAATCACCAATCAGAGCACGTTTTTCCCAAACGAACAATTAATCAAAATAATTGAATACCAGAATTTCCAAAATGAAACCTTTCCCCAAAATGAACCAAATGATATCCGTTTGACCTAAAATTTTGCAAGCAATGCAAAATAATTATTAAGGATCTTCCAGAATAGACGACAAGCAAAATAGAGTCTTTGTTCTTAAAACGACCGACGTGTCGTTACATCATCCACCACTTAAACACACGTTCGTCCTCGAACATAAAGAGAAAGAAGGGATATGAACTATCAAAAATCTGGGAATATCCACGCCACATGTCCGACTCGGTCTCCTAAGTAGCCTCCTCGACCAGTTGATGCCTCTATTGAACCTTCACGTAAACAATCTCTTTGGATCACAACTTCCGAACCGGCCTATCCAAAATGACTGCAGGCTCTTCCTCAAACGTCAAATTCGTATCAAGAAACACTAAAACCCATTGAATCACATGAGCAAAATCCGAGTGGTACTTCTTGAGGAATGAAATATGAAATACGGGTTGAACGTACCGACAAACTAGGTGACAAAACTAATTCATAAGCCATCTTGCCAATATGCTGAACAATCTCAAAGGGACCAATATACCTCGGGCTCAACTTCCTTCTTTCTAAACTCTATCACACCCTTCATGGGTAAAACCTTAATCAAAAGCCCATTTGTCAACCATGAACTCCAAATCAATGACCTTCCACTCTGCATAACTCTTTTGCTTACTCTGAAGCCTCTCCTATATCAATTTGACCTTGTCCAAAGAATCCCTCATTAAGTCTGTACTGCAAGGCCTAACCTCTCAAACTCATCGAATCAATAACCAGAGAACGACGACATCTCATACCACGTAATGTCTCAAATTGTGCCATCTCAATGCTCAGATGATAACTAACATTGCAAGAAAACTCGGCTAAAGGAAATAATTAATCGCCAATGACCACCACGGTCTATCATACAAGCCCACAACATATCCTTAAGGACCTGAATAGTCTGCTCGAACTGGCCATCTGTCTAAGAGTGAAATTACAGGTAAACTCCATCCGATTTGTACGTATCTGATATGGAACGAAAAGAGTCGACTTAGTCAAACGGTCCATAAAGACCCAAATAATCACCAAACTTTCCCAAAGTCCATGGTAATCCTTTCACAAAGTCCATAGCAATTCGCTTGCTCACTTGATCCGCCAAATCTTCCTAACTTAGCTCAATAGTCTTATTCTCATACATTTGACCGGCTCCATTTAAAATACCTGATTTTGATTATAACCATAGCTTTGAACGCAATTGGTTGATTAAAAAATTATCATCATAGTCACTATGATCTTGTAGCGCCGCAACCAATTGTCAAACTGTACCCATAAAGTACTCGGATTCCACTTATCTTTCTTCCACACCCTCCAAAGTCGCCTTTAGTACCAAAAATCCTTTAAAAACATTTTGTCACACACCACAAGTCTAAATCATGACTCCATCTTACCATAAAATAATTTGTGCTTATACTGAGCCAACTCAAGCATTTTCATCAAAAACTGACCTTATCTAGAGCCGATTGCACTAATTTCAAATTGTTTAGTTTTGTTTCAACGAGCTGAAACTAGTGAGTCAACACTCATCATCCAATTCTTCTTAATCCTTCAAACAACATATTGTGCATCATCCTAGTAATAATCTTGCCGTTCTAAATGTATAAAAATCAACAGATCACCCCAAAGACTTTCCATATCCACTTGTGCTGCACAGAACATCACTAAGTATTCGAGTAGACCATTAGAATTGTCCGTATGGCTACCATTAAAAAAAATATTGCCAAATCTCCTTGTAAACTATAATAACGTTTGGTAAACCTGCCATATCTCAATTTCAAACCGAAATTCATCAATTCTTCATAATTGGATTACTAGAATAACCATAAATCTTTCGGGTAATATATCCATAAGTCACTCGACTTTAATGAATAACATTGACCAGATCAAAAAGCATCATTCTCTGAAAGACATCAATAATCACCCGAACTGTTTCCAAACCTTTATAAGATGAATAGCAAGGCTTTCATTAGTCTATGGTGACCCATTCAAATCTGTTGTTCCTGAATCATCAACCCCGTGCTTTCATTCCCAACCACAAAAGCTAAAATTTTCCAAGTCGTCAATCGAGTAACGGCGAACTATACCTTATGACTTCAAATCTTCATATCCGTCAACTCGCACTAGTCACCCAATAAGTTAAACTTCATAGAATCTAGTTATGCCAAACCCTCCTCTTTGTACTTTCACCTACCTCATTCATCACCTCGAACAATCCAGCGTATGGCCTATGGCCTCGTACTTCACCCTTCACAACCATAAAATCTTTGGGTGCGATACCTTATTAAGCCTTTAGAAAATCCAAAAGTATCAAATCTTACAATCCAAGTGCCTTATCATGCACAAATTCTCTCAAGCCATTCATATTTGAAATACTCAACATACTATCTAACCATCATTTCAACACAATCTACTACTACATACATAGTCTTACCTCAAAATTATGACTTCAACTTTCAATTGGAGAGATTTCTTCTTATCAATCAACTATAGCTCGTCCATTCAAGGATGTCATGAAATCACCCATTTTGGTACTGCACAAATTACCTCCTCATCAATCGTCAATCGCAAATTCAGCGATGTCCTTAGACTTCCCTCCTCAGTCATACTTATCACTTTTACACCTTATTCGTATGGTATAATATATTGTCACCACAACCCGTACATGATTCAAGTAGTCAAGCTGTTTCAAATCCAAGACTTACGAACCTTAATCCTCCAAAAAATGATAGGAAGATGCCTTTATCTTAATTCTTCAGTTTTATGTTCTATTCAAAATAAATTTTATCATTATCACCCGAAAATTTCTCAAACCCACTCGTGGGGTGAATCAAAATGTCATGAATTTTGCATAATAGCTAAACCAATCATTGAGGTAGTAGTAAACTACAATCTCAAGCATCTGAAAGTTTCCCCTGCCTCCGTCAAACCTTTACACCGAACATTCCTCTAAGCCAAATGCATCATATATACAATATCCATATTTATTCTCAAAGTTAGGTGCAACAACCGATAACTCTTTATGTAATTAAATCATCACACCTATCCATCGCTTGAGTCATTTCTATTTGTCGGTCCTTGATCCCCCGAGATATAAAGCGAACCTTCAAATAAGACCGTTGCTAAAAGACTACACCCAACCATTCCCACAAGATTCAATCATCCATAGTAACTTTTTGCCAGACGAGCACATCCACCACTTGTGCTCATCCTATAACTGAGAATGATCCATTTGAATTCCTTCATTATATCCTTATTTCTTCGAGTTACTGAAGAATCTTCACAAGCACCCCAATACGAAGTCCTACTTCTTCCTACCTTATCACAAAAGGTCATCTTTCATTTTTATATGCTTTCCAAACATTTGTTCATATCCTCATCAACTATTCCTCTTGTCCCATCCATTGATTCATCCAAGTTTCCTTTTGTCTTTAGAATATTAATACATGTCCCCAGAATGTCAGTATCTGTACTATCTCATTATTGAACTGTTGACTTGTGATTGCTACACTTATGTCATAAGACTGTCATACTAAATCTGTTCAATGCCGAAGCATTTCCACCCAAATCACATCACGAGTAAACCATCCTTGTTATTTCGAATCCCTCTCAAGTGCAGTCTTCAAACCCATAATGCTGATTAACTGGTTATTCTCTAGGTGAATCAATTCAAATCCCCAACTCTCTTCCTATCACTTGCTATACCATAACTGCACTTCCTCAACTTCCGAGCAACTAACCGTAGAAGGCATGGTGATCATGCAGACCTTCGTACACTCCTATTTCCTAGCGATATCACCAAACTAGACAGTCTAAATCACAGCCCCACTCAATTGAGTCTTCAAGTCTTAGCTGAAATTTGAACTTGCTCACGCATACTTCTCACACTAACATATCTCGTACCATACCACGTGATGTTATTTTCAACCGTTCATGTGCGAATTCGAGAATGTGTCTCCCCATTAATGATTGGGGGAGAATGAAACAAGAAAGTTTAGGTCTCAAGTAGAACAAAGATATGCACGATAGGAAATGAAGGAATAGAGTTTTCCTAACAGTCTATAGCTTATTGAGGATAGGTACAAACGTGTAAGTACCGATCCGCAAGACTCTACTAGACATTATTCTTATACTCATGAGACCGGTGAGCCTAAAGCTCTAATACCAATTGGTCATGACCCAATTTATGAAGCCATGAAGGCACTAAGTCCCCCGAGTAAGTAAGCCATCCACAACCCAAATTAGAGAAAATTAAGTAAGAATAATATGGAATAATTATACAAGTCCACTTTTAAGTCATTTAAGCTTTATAGTTATAAAATGAAGAATAAGTAAATGCATCCCCCAAGACTGGTGTCACTAGTACAAGAACTTGCTAAGATAAATAAGACCAAGTTTGGGTGCATAACTCGAATACTGTCTAGGAATGAAAAAGATAGAGAAATAAAGTAGAAGGGAAATCTAGTAATACAGATCATCTTGTACCTTCCTCGAATCCTCCAAATCAGCTCTTAAGTGGGCTGGATAGTCGTGAGGCCCACCCGAATTGGAGCATTGCCTAAACCTTAGAAATCGTACTGCCAAAATGTTTTTCAAATCCTTCTAAATGGAACCTACGAACAAAAAGGTACAGTAAGTGTAGAGTGAGTATGGGAAATAACATGTACTCAAAAAGGTATTGACCGACCCTATCTTGAAACGGAGATGAGGGATGGACTTTCGAATACTACTTCCACACCTAAATACCGTTAGTTCACCATAATAATGCATAATAATGATGATCACAGAAGTCCCAATAATCACAAGTTAAAATCCTAGGTTATAGCGTCTAAGTCCTAAAGTCTGATTTAGGATCCAGTAATCAAAGCAATCGACAATTTCAAACAACATCCAAACAAGGAATACAAGAAATAATATGATATAAAAATGCTATGCAATGCAAGGCGTTTTCTATCACTTGGTACACACACGTTCAAACATTAATGAATCATGACCTATGGGGGACTGAAAAAGTCCATATGCCAACTCGGAATTTCAGATCTCCCTGATCACATCGGGTATCAACCATTTTAGGCTTCCAATCAAAATACTTAGCCCGGTAGGCTTCAAATCACAATACTCAACCCTTAGGCTCACTTTCCCTGTCAACTAGCCAATCTGGCTCATATCATCCGTATCACTCCACCCGAAACCATTTCTCCTCAGACCTTACACATGTATCCTCAAATGCACATGAGATACTATATAAAGCATGAATCTAAGTACAACCATAAGAAATCAAGCTTAGCAATAAAGACTCAATCTTTAGCTCTTTTCCAGTTTTAAACGAGTATTAGGAGTGATGAGAACAGAAAATCACAAATAAGATTAGTAATAAGCATAGAAACAATAAATAAGGGAACTCATATCCTATTCACAGACACATCAATCTATGCTATCAACTATTGCCCAAAGCATGGCATTCAGACTGACTATACAATTGAAATTACGCAAATACCCGATATAAGTGCTCGTGACCTCACAAGTATCGGCACTTCCTTTGGTTATCCCATTATCCCCTCTTATTAGTCCAATTAAATCTACCATAACGCTTTAAAGTAAGGTCAATATCTCAACTTGCGTGAATACAAGTCCGAAGTTCAAGCTAGAACTATATGGTCTTTACCTTCTTCAAAGCCTACGAATGATCCCAAAATGTTCAAATATGTAATCTGCATAAGTATACGAGTCCGTAAATACCAATGTTGCTCTGATAATAATTCAGGCCCAAAAAGTCACCTAAAAAGCCAATCCCGCGCCTCGAAGATCAAAACTGTAATATAGTCAAAAGAGTGCTCGACGAGTTCAAACAAGTTCAATGATACCCATATTGCTATACTTTAATTCGGAACCCAAAAACGAACCGAAAAAGGTAACATCGAGCCCACAAGGGCAAAACTGAAATTTTATATGAAAATTAGTTTACAAATAACTTATATTGTCTAGATCCGTAAAATATCCCAATTTTATCCATGAATCAATCCCCAAGTTGAGATGTTTCATTCTCTTGTTCTTAGGGCTCGAATCCCCAACTTCTACAACCCAAACACGAACAAAAATGATAACTAATGGAATAATCATGGGTAAACATCAAATAATGGTTAGATAATTCCCCCTCATTTAAACGAGAACAATGCCGCAAAAATCACCACAAAAGGAGCTCTAAAACTCACAATATGCTCAAAATACTAAATGGACGAAGTCTGAATTTTAAGTACTCCGTGGTTTTCACTTTCGAGGCCAAAAAGTCAAACCTGTAGCCTGCCACATGTCCTTTCCGAATGTGTGGACAATGTTTCGCACCTTCAGGGTCTAAGGTGCGGAACTCACTGTTACACCTCGTAAATTTTCACGTCGATTGTGTTGTAAGCAAACTAACGTAAGTCCAGAGAGGCTATGATACCCCTATAAGGTTAAGAAAGACTTTTAACAAGTGTTAAACAAGTATTTAAAGGTTCTGAGATCAAGCGAATCGAATAAATTAAGTTTGTCTAAACTTTGGAAAAAATGGCCAGAATTCTAGACAGGATTTTTTGTCCAACTTGAGGTACGTATATCTCCTAGAATATGAGGAGTTATGGAATGCATAACCTATGAAAATTGAAGTTCAGGAAGTTATCTTTCCAATGCAATTTACATATGGACGTATATCTCCTAGAATATGAAAAGTTATCGAATGCAATTTACAGATAGGAAATCCGAGAAATACAGTGAAAGCTACGGTCCGCATAAAATTGTACGATTCAATTTGTGGACTGTATTTTGAATTACGGCCCGTAATTGTGGCCATAAAAATTGAGGCGGTAGGTTTCTAGAATTACATAATTATGATCCCCTCTTCATTTTAATTCATTTTAACATAACCCTAAGTCCATGAAAGCCCTGAAAAAACCCTCCCAAACATATTCAACCATTTCGCAAGTGAAATTAAAGATTAAAAGTGTTAATCACGTGACGGAAGCTTAAGATTGCACATCAGGGGACGTAGTATTCGCTTCGTGGTGATTTGGACAGATTCTGCGGTCAAGAAACCTCTATGTGGACGTGTTCTTGAGCTTAAGAAGTAAGTTATCATCTCATCTTCATGGTTATGGTATTATTTATCCTTTAAAGAACTTGATTGAAGGATGGAAGTATTAAAAAGTTAAGTTCATATACGAGCAAAGGCGTGTGGATTGATGGGCTGTTCCAATCATATCATAAATAAGTTATTGGGCGCGATCTCCTACGTATACGGATAATGTTTGATGTTGTTAAGACGTTGTTGAGGTTATTCTTCATCACGAGAAGAAACGGAGGTGTATATCAATTCGTATATTAGCATTGTTTGGAAGTCGTTGATGTATATCTTTATATGGAAAATAAATCATATAAAAGCTCACGAGCTTGTTTGGTTGATAGTTGTCAGTTGCTATACGTTTGTTTGCTGTTAAGAACAAGGGGAAATGCTGCCCGTTTCATTTTATAATCTAGTTATCGTTTGATATATGTGATATACTAGCACCATCTAAGCTTATATATGTATTCCTTTGTTATAGGATTGGCGTAAGTGTTACAACAAGTTCGTTGTTAAGGTATATTGATGGATTGAGGTATGTTAAGGCTATCCCTTTCTTTCATTTTAGCGTGATCCTGATGATATGAACGAAAAAATGAATTCCAAAATCACTCTACTTGTTACATCTTCCACTTTTGTACGTTGGATTTGTTGTTAGTTAATCGACATAAGCTCGAAGGACAAGGTTATATTTAGGTTATAAGTATTTATGCTAAGATTAACCAGTGTTGTCGTGAAGGTTAGAGGCTCAGCGAATCGGAGACTATAAGTTTCACCAATGGAATACCCCAGGTTTTCGAGCTATGGCTTAAGCCGCTTCGATGTGAAGGCAGACCCCGAGTCCCGAGAATTTCGGCCATATTCGAGTTAGCAAATAAAGAGCTTGCCAGGTTAAAACATGAAGTCCCAAAATGATTTCAGACTTAAAAATGGGACAACGATGGTTGGAAATAATATTTTGATATGACATATATTTTCTTTTAAGTGAAACCTTTTAGTAAAGATATGATAAGTATAATTTCGGGTAGTTACTATTATTACTACTTCCGAATATGCTTTAAATTATACACATGATATGAGGAAGTTTATAAATGAGACTTTTATAAATTATAGGAATAGAAATTATTTTCTGACAAGAAAAGTATCTTTTCCCATTTTGAGAATTTACAGTTCAAAATTTTGTACTCTTGGGATTAGGTTGGAAAAATTAGAATTTATTGTACTTTGGATATATACATATATATATATATATATATATGTATATAATGAAAACCACCAAAGGTGGCATTTTATTCAAAACAAAAGAGTCTGTACAAAACTAAAAAGAAAGGAAAGAATAAAAAGATCAAAACATGTAGAAATAACAACCAAACCAAGCTAATCAACTAGAAAAAAATCCCCGGATACTGATTTCCTCCAATATTCACGCCCAAAAAGCTCTCGCTAGGGTATGGATTTTGCATCATGAATTTTCTTCTAATCTAGATACGTAGTTCATCGTTTCTAAGGTTAAGTCAAGTTGCACCTGTAAGGAGGAATGCTAAGCAAGAACACACTCATATATTAGTTAGCATCCTTCACATAGGGAATGAGCATGAAACACACTAATACCACCCTATATGAAATCTTTCAACTAATGAACAAGAGATGATATGGATATCTTAGGTATTCTGGAAAAAAATCGTAACCTCGAAGACCTACAAATTTGCTTAAGATGTTGCCAGCGACTTCCCGAAACATCAATGCCATGCCACCTTGGAAGTTGCAAAGCCGTCAAACTCGTTGATGATTCCGTCGCACAACAGATAGTTGTTCAAGTCGTTGTTGATGTGCCTAATCGCTAGTAGGTTGTTGTAATTATTGTATCAAGTCCTTCTGTTATCCATGTTGATTAACTTCCTTGCCACACTAGGTAACTCCTCAAAATTATGAAACTAAACTATACCTGCAAAATTAAAAGCTAAGTTAGTCAAAACATCCGCCACTGCATTCCCTTCTCTGAATATGTGCTGAATCAGTGAGGTCTGATTCCTCCTTCTTCTATTGATCTCCTTAACTATTAGAATAATGCTCCAAGGCACTTCCCATTCACTAGATATAAACTTCTTCATGGATAAGGAGTCAGTTTAAATTATTAATATCCACAGATTATGACTTTTAAAATATGCAACACCATCCCTTAGAGCCACAGCTTCTGCAATCAAACTTGATCCATCATCAGTAAGTTTCTTTCCTTCAAAGATATATAAGATCACCACAGTCATTTCTCACACCAAAAGGCAGCTGAACTGGGACCAGGATTACCTTTTGCTACACCATCAGTGTTCAATTTGAACCAACCTATAGGTGGAAAGTCCCATCTTACCACAACACAGGTGATGCAAGGTTGGAAACTTTCCACATATTTAACTATATCAGGCTATTTGTGTGGTATG
Organism: Lycium ferocissimum; assembly: GCF_029784015.1. NCBI lineage: Eukaryota > Viridiplantae > Streptophyta > Magnoliopsida > Solanales > Solanaceae > Lycium > Lycium ferocissimum. The sequence continues at coordinate 27,505 of NW_026714924.1, read as the reverse complement.
TCCTGCCATGCAGGGAATTTAACTTTACAGAACCTATGAATGTTTTCCTGGATCTCATGCAATACTCTATATAATGACAAAGTCCCCCCATGCATGGTAGTATTTCTCCACCTCTATATCTGCCACAAGATCATGGCAGGAACAGCTCTAAACACCACCTTCAACTTATAGTGACAATCAGCCTCCCACCATATTTGAATAGAATGCTTGACATTATGACATACCATGGATATCCCTGCAGCATCAGAGAAGAATTTTGACACTTTGCTTGGTAATTCTCCATTAAAAAACAAATGATCAATTGTTTCTTGTTGATGTGCAGTACAACGGTAGCACCTAGAAACCACAGGAATACCAATACTTTGCAATACCTCATGAACTGGTATCTAGAACTTCCACATCCTCCATAGTAGGAAATTTATCTTGAAAGGCACCCCTTTTATCCACATCTGCTTATAAACCTGTGAGTAATTTGCTCTTTGTCTTAATAATTCCCATGTACTAGAAACTGTGAATTTTCCAGTACTTGTAATCATCCACCAGGGCTTGTCCCATTGACCTTCTTCAATATGGACTTTCAATTCCTTTACAACATGATTAGCAATCTCCTCATGCAAATAATGATGTAGCAATTCCTCATTCCATCCATCTTCAGTAATAAAGTGATCCACATCCTCTATACTGTCATCAGTAATGAAGTCATTAGGAACAACATAGTGTAATGCTCCTAATTTAGTCCAGTTATCATACCGTATGTTAGCGATTTACCATGTGTTTCCCACCAGATCTTTTGTTCAATGCTATCTCTAGCTTCTAACACTATTTTCCACACTTGAGATCCTCCTTTCTATGTAACATATTATGGATATTGCTTTTTGCAGTATTTATTCCAAAGGAAGTTTGCCCAGAGAGAATTGGAAGTTCTGAATCTCCACCATAGTTTAGCATTCAAGCCTTGGATACATCAAAAAGGGACCTGAATCCTAATCCACCTTCTTCAACTGGAAAACACATCTTTAACCAAGCAGCCCAATGTCTAGCCTTCACATCCTCTTTACTAGACCAAAAAAACTTAGCAAAAATCTGATGAATCTCCGTGATCACACACTTTGGAGGCCTTATAGCTGATAAAATATGGATTGGAACACTCTGAAGCACACTCTTGATCAATATTGCCTTGCCTCCTGGTGAAAGAAGCTTACCTTTCCAGGCTTGCAATTTATCTGTAATCCTCTCAATATGGTCTGTATAATCAACTTTCCTTTTCCTTGCTTGAGTTATTGGGCAGCCTAAGTAAGTAAAAGGAAAGTTCCCTCTTTTAAAACCAGTGAACTGCTCCACTTGCTGCACTAATACATTAGAGACCTTAGGATGCATGTAGAAAGAACTCTTTCTCTTATTAATCAACTTACCAAAGCTGTCTTCATAAGCCTTCAAAGTATCCATAATTAACTCCAATGATTTTGCATTCGAAGCAAAAACTATGGTGTCATCTGCATAAGCTAAGTGATTAAGATTGGCACTTCATTTTGGCATTCCATACCCTTTGAAAGCTTAATCATCAAATAATGCATTAAGAGCCCTTGTTAGCACATCAACAGATAGTAGGAATAAGGTAGGTGATAATGGATCCCCCTGCTTAACTCCTCTTGATGAATGAAAAAAACCATGAGCCTGTCCATTTACTAGTACTGAATACCAGTTGTTAGCTAGTATCCTCCATATTATATCAATACACTGCTCAAAAAATCCCATTCTCCTCAGAACCTTCATCAAAAATACCCAAGAGACTCTATCATAGGCCTTAGTCATCTCCAATTTGAGGACTACATTACTTGGCTTGCCTCTTAACCTTGTATAAGAAACAATCTCTTAGGTTAGCAAAACATTCTCAATGATATTTCTGCCCTTTACAAAACCTGATTGATTGGCAGATATCAGTCTAGGTAGGGCCTTCTCCAATTTGTTATGCACCACCCTGGAGATAACTTTGTTGATAAAGTTACTAAGGCTAGTAGGCCTCATGTCAGAAAAGCTTTCCATTTCCTTCTTCTTAGGCAACAAAACCAAGTTTATGAGTAATAGAATTAGGTAAAGTCTGACCCTTAAAGAACACCTTCACCACCTTAAATACATCTACACCAACAGTTTCCCAGCAGCATCGATAAAAGATACCTGTGAGTGAATCTCGACCGCTAGCACTAACCCCTGATGATTCAAACACAGTCTGTTTGACCTCTTCCATAGTTGGGATAGCAACAATGTCTGCAGTTTACTCCTGTGAAAGCATACTAGGAATATGATCCAATATAGCCATTTCAGATTGAAAGTTCTGCATTGAATCCTAAGTGAATTGCTTTTGATAATAGGAGATGGCCTCATCAGCTATGTCATTAGCACTGTCTATCCAGTTACCATCAGAATTTTGAATTATCCTAATCAGAGTTCTTTTCCTCCTACTATTGACAATATTGTGAAAAAATCTGGTGTTTCTATCCCTCTTAGCAAAGATTATAGCCATACTTTTGTCTCCAAAACTCTTCTTCATAGTGTAAGTATCTCTTAAGTTCAGCCTGAGCTCTTTGTAACACCATTCTTTTAACTTCTATAGGAGACTCTTCAAACAACTGCTCTTTAATTCTCACAATGTCCTCTCTAATAGTCAACTGCTTGAATATGTCCCTAAAAACCTGTCTGCTCAATACTGATAAAACAACTTTAATTTTCTTCACTTTCTCTTTAAAAGATAAGAATACCTCTGTTCCCTCTTCTGCATGCTAGTTCTGAGTTACAAATGATTGGAACGATTCATGATCTACCCAAAACTTCAGAAATTTGAAAGGCCTAATAAATTGTTGTTGTTGTTCATTACAGGATAACAACAAAGGAGCATACGTCGAACTGGTCCTAGCAAGATGGTCCACTTCAATGAGACCATACCATTGTTGCATCAAATTATTACATAGCATTCTACCAAGCCTTTTAAAGATACACTGCCCATCAGATCTCCCATTCCACCAAGTGAAAGGGCTTCCTTTAAAACCTGCTTCAATTAGTTCACATGAGTTAATACAAAATGCAAAGTCTTCACATTCAATTGGCAATACTAGCAGTCCACCAATCTTCTCTTCCTCATTCAAGATCACATTAAAATCACCCCCTATCAGAGAAGGAGCTACCATCCCATTAGCTAGAACATAAAGACTATTCCACAAAGCTAATCTTTCTATTGCATCACACTTTGCATAGACCATGGTGACAAACATGATCTTGTTCATCTGTTGGAATGTAAGCTTACAGGAAATTTGTTGAGAATCATCCCACACAATATCCACATCTATATGTCTAGTATGTTGAAAAAGGTTCCATCAGTGCTATAAGGCTAAATTTATGATGCCTATGCAACATGTGCACTCTATGGAAGGCTTTTTGAGTCTTTACTGATTTGATATTCCAGAATAATGTTTTCATCATAACTTATGATTACCTTTTGCTGCTCTGTATGGAATAACTCTAAGTGGTTGCCCTTCAGAGTTACCATGTTTCTTCTTTGATGCCTTAGAGTGAGATTTTGGAGATAATCCTACTGCCACTCCTACATTATCTAAGACTGCAGCCACAACCTCAGATTCCTCAACATCACAGATGCTTGCAGGATTTTCACTTGTTTCATGAATAACCTCGAACTCTATGATATTATGAGAGACAACATCACACAGGTCCTTCATAGAAGATTTGATCTTAACAGTTACCACAGGTAAAGGAACCTGAACAATAGCCTGTGAGTTACTATCATTCACTTTCTCTATATCATTTGTGTGAACCTGTTTATCATCCTCTAATTCATTGACCTCCATTCCTTCTATCAACTCACCAGACTTCTCAACATATAGTCTTTTCTCACTATCCTCTTCTGCTATTGGTAGGATATTGTCTTCTATTTCATCCTATATCGTAGCATGACTTGGTTCCTCTTCCTCGACTGTCTTTTCTCTAACAAAGGATTCATTCCACTCTTTTGTAGTCTCTCCAATTGCTTTTGTAGGCTCATTATTCAATTTGTCTGTGTTGTTCCTGGATACCTCAGTTTTCTTACCTGGCATGATAACATTTAGTTTAACAACACTAGTATTCTCATTAAGCACTGCATTATCAGTTGTCATGGGATTGCCCTCCTCATCTCTATGAACTTGATCATTCACTCTTTCTACATTTGCTTTGTCTGCCACAACTGTATCAAAGATATTTTGATTTGTCTAGGACTTGGACAACTCCTGAAGGTGATCTATCATTATCAGTCTCCTGCTGCTCATCTTGGAGAACATCAAACTTGTTGTGACTATTGACACTTTCCTTGACCTGAATCTAGTTAATAAGCTCTCTTCCATCCTTGACTACATTCCAGTTTCCAGGATCACCTAGAATCCTTCCACTGGCTAGGATTCTTGCTCTTTCTTTTCTAAATTTTTGATAATTCCATCTGTTTGATTGCTGCATCCCATGAGAATCAGGTTGCTTAATTACTTCCTTTACTTTTTCCACTGGATCAGCTTGTTTCTCCTTATGAACAACCATCTCTTTCCCTTTCTCCATCTTGAAAACTACATTACCTTCCTTCTCCTGATGTAATTCAGGATGCAAGTTCCAACATCCATCTTCATTGTGGCCTTGTAGTGTACACTCACGACAATATTTTGGGAGATTATCATACCTGATTTTCACTTTTTCAATTCTAATCTCATGAGACACTTCATCCTCTATCTCCATGTTAACAAAATCAGGAAGTTCATCCAATAAGTCAATCATCACCTTTACCATAGCACAACTAAGTCTAGTACGATTCTTAGTAGCCTTATCAGCATGCAAAGGAGTACCAAAAGCTGATGCAATTGAAAAAACAGCCTCCTTCACGAAGAAAGTGGGCATTAAATCAAGCAATGATATCCATGATATTACTTTAGAAGTTTCCTCATCTATTTTAAATTCTGTATCATAAATAAGAGGCCTCATCAAATATGAATATCCATCTTTGGAGTTTAAATAGTATGAGGTTTTAGAACATAGATTAATAAGATCCTCCATGAGAGATAACCGAATCAATACATGTCTATGTCTAAATAACCCAATCTCACAATTTCCTTTGATACCACACTGATCAGGAATAATCTTATGTAGTTCATCCATGTCTGGCCATCCATATGAAAATTTTCCTATCACAGCATATTGAAGTCTTTGTAGTTTCTCCATTTGTTTAACTTCATTTTGCATCCATCTTACCACTGGAATTCCATTCTTAATCACCACTTTCTTCATTGAAATGCTAGTAGTAGCCGGCAGTGGTCCATTATGTTCCTTAGTATTAGGGTTTTGCATGAGGTTTAACGCAGGAGGTTGGAAGAAATCTGTATATATTGTCTTGGGGGATTGCGTTTGTGTTATGGGTTGAGCATTGGTTGTAGAAGGGTTGGAGGAGGACTGGCCAAGCACCAGAGGTGGCTGACTAGTGGCCATGTTGCCAGCGGCTAAGTAGTGCTAGGCTAGGGTTTGCAAGAAAAGTAAGGTTTTGCTAGAGAGCTTTTTTTTTTTTTTTTTTTAAAAAAAAAAAAGTAAGGACTTCGAAATTATTGTATTTTGTATATGTCTTAATTCTTGTGAAATATTTATGTATGTTCCAATTTTATTTGAAATTTATAATTTATTAATAGTGTAAATTGAAATATTTTAAAGAAGCAACGTAGAAGAGGATCAAGTTTTACAAAGTGTTTACTATTTATTTGAAATGAGTTCCAGATATCATTTGGTTATTTTATCTATGAATTTAGTCACCATTTACTTGCTGTTAAGATAAGTATATGGTATGTATAGATACGTAACTACTGTTTTGCTTGGGAAAGTGGAAAGCTCAATTTTAGTGTGGACCACTACCACCATTTGCTTCTATGCTAAGTCATTAATTGTTATATATTATTGATATGAATTACATGGTCAAATAGTGAAAAGGAGAATATGACACACGGCACCTTTTGGTCATATCTTAAATTAGGTGTCAATGGATGGCTATATGGAGGTTTATATTCTATTCTAGCTAGGGAACGTAAAAGGCTTGTCTTTTTTTTTTTTTTTTTTTTTTTTTTTTAATGAAAACCACCAAAATGGTGGATATTTATTGAAAAAGAAAAAGGTCTGTCCAGAACTAGCCAAACAGCTAGTTAGAAATAACAAGAAAACAAAGATGCAACAACAAAATATACATAAAATAAAGCTAGAATTCCTGTAGTCTTGACTTGCATCCATCTATCTCATCTCCAAGCTCTCACCGGATGAAATGGATTCAAATCACTTGAATTTTCTTCGATCGTGAGTTTGTAGCCTCACTTCCCCGTAATTTCTGCTCGCAAAAGCAAAGAACATATCCATCGGTACATCAACCCGTGTCTTTGGTATATAGGTAAACATCTTCATGGCTATTTAGCCTCATCTCGTTTAAGTTATCCAAACGGGGATGAGCATGCATGCACACTAATACCACCTATCCCGAACTTCTCAAACTATTCAAAGTACAATAGACTAGATGCGAGGAAAAAAATTAAACCTCCATGAAGCTTTGTGTTTCCCACCATAGTTGCTTCCATCATACACATGCTAAAGAAAGTAGTTTATAGGCATTTAATCAACTCAGTTGCTTGAAACTCTAGTGTCTGTTGCATATCTGATTCTCAGATTTGGAATATGAGCCTTATTAATGTTCAATAGTTTCCTAGCCATAGAAGATAGCTCCTGAAAAGCGTTAAATTGTTGTGTACCTGCAAACTTAAAAACATAGTTAGCTAAAAAATCACCATATTGGCCATTGACAAAAGGCAAAACAAGTCATCCTTTAAGCAAGAAAATTTCCCTCCCTATATATGTGCTCCACTTCAAATCAAAAATTTTCTTCATGTACCGCCCTCTTATCAACCTGTTCATGTCCTTTAAGATCATACTAATACACCATGGAACTTCCCATGTTCCTCTAATAAACATCTTCATGGCTAAGGAGTCAATTTCCACTAATAGAGGATACAGTTGATGATCCATACAATACTTAATTCCTTGCTTCATGGCAACAACTTCAGCAACTAAGTTATTCCCATCTGCAATCTTTTGGGCTGCTGCATATACCAGATCTCCATTATCATCTCTAATGCAAAAGGCCACTGAACTAGGGCCTGGATTTCGTCTTGAAGCGAAGATCAACGTTGCACTTATACCACCACTTGTGCTTCGGGCACTCTCCATGTCACAATTGTGCACTTCAGCCTTAGTCTAAACTATTCAAAGTAATCAATAATATCAGGCCACTTATGAGGGATGTTCTGCCAAACTGGATACCTTACTTTGCATAGCAAGTGAATATTCTGATGGATCACCCTATGCATAGACATTAAACCTCCATGAAGCTTTGTGTTTCTCCATTTCCATAGTTGCCACATGATCATTCCTAGTACTTCTTTAATGATAGGTTTCAGCTTATAATGATAATTAGTACTCCACCATATTTTCACTGCTTGTTTCACCTGATGGCAATTCATTTGTATACCAGCAGCGCTGCTAAAAATCTTCTAGATATATTGTGCAACTTCACCATTTAGAAATAAATGATCAATGGTCTCCTGCTGTGGATTCCTGCAAAGAACAACACCTAGATACTACATTTATTTCAATGCTAACTAGCACTTCATCCGCAGGGAGCTTAAACTTCCATAATCTCCATAAGAAAAAGGATATCTTGAAAGGGACCCCTTTTATCCATAGCTGATTATACATTGTAGAGATATGGCCTTTTTGTCTGGCAAGCTCCATTTTCTCGTAGCGTATCTCCAGCAGAGACTTCGAAACAAGAAACTTCCCAGACCTAGTCATCATCCACCATGCCTTGTCCCACAAAGTTGAACTTTCTTTTATCAGAATCTCCTCTTGAATATGATTGACAATTTCACCTGGTAGAAGTTGTTATAGCTTATGGAATTCCAATCATTTCCATCTAGCAGTTCAGATACATCTTCCACACTTTCATCAATGGCTTGATCAGGTAATGTATAGTACAAGGCTCCTAATTTTGTCTAGTTGTCAAACCAGACATTAGGAGTTCCACTCTTAGTTTCCAACTATATTTCCTGTTCTATACTATCTCTTGCTTCTAACATCATCTTCCAAACCTGTGTACCTCCCTTCCATTGGACATACCGAGGATATTGCTTCGCATTTTTGTTCCATAGGTAATTGACCCATAGTGAGTTTGAGGTTCTAAAATTCCACCATAATTTAGCACATAATGCCTTTGACACATCAAATAAGGATCTGAAGCCCGAACCACCCTCCTCCTTAGGAAAACACATATTAAGCCATGTAAGCCAATGCCTAGATTTGACATCTTCCCTATTACTGTAGAAAAAATTGGCAAAAATTTGGTGTATTTCCTTGATAACACATTTTGGAGGTTTTACTGCAGATAAAGATGTATAGGGATACTTTGAAGTATACTTGATATCACAGACAACCTTTCCTCCAGGTGATAGCAACCTCCCTTTTCCAAGATTGCGCTATCCTTCACTTTTTTAATAAGTTTCGAATAATCTGTTTTCCTCTTCCTAGCATGAGAAATTGGGCATCCTAAGTACACAAAAGGAAATGAACCTCTTGAAAATCCTGTAGTTGCTGCCACCCCCTGTACAATATTCTGTGAAACTTTAGCAAACATGTAAAAGGAACTTTTCCTTTTGTTAATCAACTGACCAGACACCTTCTCATAATCCGGTAACACCTTCATGATCATGTTTAGTCAATCATTGTCTGCTGAGGCAAAGATTATGGTGTCATATGCATATGCCAAGTGGTTAAGATTGGCACTCCATTTTGGCATCCCATAACCTTTAAATTCAGAAATTTCAAACAATGAATTCTAGGCTCTTGTCAGAACCTCTGCTGATAAAATGAACAAAGCAGGTGATAGAGGGTCACCCTTCTTGACACCCCTAGTTGAGTGAAAGAAGCCATGAGGTTGACCATTAACTAGCACTGACTACCAGTTATTAGCCAACAATCTCCATACTAAGTCCACACTCCTTTCTGCAAACCCCATCTTCCTGAGTACCGTAGTTAAAAATAACCATGATACTCTATCATAGGTCGTAGTCATATCAAGTTTCAAAACTACATTTGCAAGTTTTCCTCTCAATCTGATTTTAGACACAATTTCCTGAGTCAACAAGACATTTTCAATGATGTTTCTCCCTTTAACGAAACCAGACTGGTTAGCTAAAATGATCCTAGGAAGAATATGATCAATCTTGTCATGTAACACTCTAGAGATTATCTTGTTTATGAAGTTACTAAGACTTATTCGCCTCATATCAGAAAATGTCTCAACTTCATTCTTCTTAGGCAATAATACAAGGTTTGTGTGTGTTATAGACTTAGGAAAAGTATGACCCTCAAAGTAAGCCTTCACCACCTTATGCACATCAACACCAACTATATCCCAACATGACTGGTAAAACAAACCTGATAAACCATCAGGGCCACTTGCACTATCCCCAGCTAGTTAAAATACAGCTTGCTTGACTTCTTCAAGACTTGGACTGCTGCAAAATACATCATTATCTTCTTCTGTCACCAATTCTTGAATATGCTCCAATAATGAAAACTCCTCCTGCTGAGGCTCTTGAGTGAATTGCTTCTGATAAAAGGAAATTGCCTCATCTGCTAGATTGTCAGTCCCTTCAATCCAAGTGCCATCAGAGTTTTGTATTCTATTGATCTGAGTTCTCTTCCTTCTGTCCTTCACTATATTATGGAAGAATCTTGTATTTCTATCTCCTTCTGCAAAACATTCAAAACCAGCTTTTTGTCTCCAAAATTTCTCCTCATAATGCATATATTTCTTCAGGCTCTTGTGCTCTTTGAAGGATCATTCTATTACCTTCTGCATGGAATTCCTCAAACAATTCTTCTTTGATTCTAACTATCTCCGCTCTAATGCTCAGTTCTTTGAAAATGTCCCTAAAAGTATTTTTACTCCACTGGGATAGAGCAGATTTCACACTTTTCAATTTCTGCTTAAAAGCCAGGAAAACATCAGCTGTATCACCTTGCTAATGTTGCCTAACTACATCAAGAAAATCTGCATGCTCAGTCCAAAACGACAAAAATTTGAAAGTTTTAATAAATGTCTGAGTTTGATCAAGAAAGATAATAACAAAGGTGTATGATCAGACCCAGTCCTTGACAGGTGATCTATCTAACCTTTTGAAAATGCATTCTCTATTTGTTCTACCATTCCACCATGTAAAAGGGCTGCCTTTGAAATTAACCTCAGACAACTCATAGGAATTGACACAACAAGCAAAATCTTCATATTCCTAAGGGAAAACAGGCAAGCCTCCAATCTTCTCTTCTTCATTCAGAATTACATTAAAGTCACCACCTATTAGCCATGGCATTGACATAGTGCGTATAGATTACACAAATTACCCCATAAGTCTACTCTTTCCACTTCATCACACTTTGTATACACCATAGTAACTACCATATTTTTGTGCAATTCGGAAAAACAAAATGTTTTAACAGTAATTTGTTGTGCAGTATCCTCTAAAATATCCACATCAATGTTTTCATTCACAAAAAACCATATTTTACCATTGCAATTAGCCTTGGCATACTGCATACCAATTTTCCTTCTATATTGATCAATATGTCTCAAATGTTGGAAAGGTTCCATAAAAGCTATCAGGAAGAACTTGTGGTGCCTGTGCAGTATTTACACTCTATGAAAAGCTTTTTGAGTTCTCACTGGTTTAATATTCCAAAAAAGAGCCTTCATCAAAGATTTATAACTAGATTTAGAATTACCCTTTTGGCATCACCCTTACAGTTGGATTTCCGACCTACTTGTTTCTTGGCATTTCTTGTACCTTTAACCTGAGACTTAGGTGAGAGGTCTGCTTCTTTTGTAACATGATCCAATACAGTAGCAATAGCTTCTTCGTCATCTAAGCAGCTAATATCTTCTGCCTTTTTTCGCATCAGATATGATCCTACATCCAACTCTTCAATATTATGAAATGCCGCATCATGTAATTCCCCATAGGAGAATTTCCCTATCTTTGTGACCCGTTAATATTGAGGTATTTCTGCATATTGACTTCATTCCAGAGAACATCGTTGACCTGAATTTGCCCCTTCAAGTTATTGTTTTCCATTAATGTCAAATCCATCAAAGCTAAGTAATTGTTTTCCATCAAAACCAAGTTATTGTTATTCATCAAAGACTGTTCTTCCACTAATCTTTCCTCATTAATTGGGTCCACTTCAAAATCATTCAAACCCTCCTCTTGTACTAGTTGAGATTGTAATGCTGTTTCCACCTCCATTGCCTCCTTATGCCGAACTTCATTACCCTTTATTAATGTAGTTGGACTTGAATATGCATTCTTCTCGCTCGTGTCCGCTCTTCTTTTCCATTATTCACCACCACAATGGAGGCATCTACACAAATTTTCGCCTCTTTTGCTGTACAAATACACTTTGATCAACCTGCTATTGTACCTAACCATACCAATTCCCATCTATAAAAGAGAACAAGAGTTGCCGAACACACAGAAAATACTTCCAAGTTCAATTCTCTCTTCCGCACTCGACTATTGTAAAGAAAGGTTTCAAGTTTAAATACCACTTCCCTTTCCGATCCATTTTTGTCAATTTATACTTGGTATCAGAGCTTATAAAGGTATTAACCATTGTTTAATGGCAGCTTAAATTTAGTTTAAGCCTTAGGCGAATGCAAAGTCTACCAAATTTACTTTGATATCTCCCTCTTTATTGGTATTCATTCAAATCATTGTTAACCAAAGTCAGTTCAACCTATCTATCTTGATCCTTAAGAAAAGCAAAAGGGCGCAGTACGCGTAAGTAACCAAGAGAGTTCAGCTGTCCGTCGCATGAGCAGTTTTAAGGGTTCTTGATAGATAAGCAGAAAAGATACTTTGGATTTTAATAAATCATATATGAATGTCACCGAGTGGAGGCCTCAATTCAAAGGTGGTACGACAATTCACGCATAGCCGGGCTTAAACTCCTTTAATAGAAGAGACTAACCCCCTACTAAGCACACCAAAAAACAACCACCACAACGGTCTTGTAATCTACGACCGTTTATCCCTTTTCTCCAAAGTTTCCTTGAAATACTACAAGGAAATTACAGAAGCTCACCACCATACCCTAAAATCCCTTACCACTCTTGAAGAAGAGTTGGTAAAAATAAAGGAACAGGTCGCTAGCCTTACCAAAAGGCGACCACTCACCAGAGACGAGGTCAAATCCGGCCCTCGAGCTTACTCAAAGGCTCGAGGATCAATTAAAAAAGGTTGAGATTCTAGCTGAGAAGATCCACCAAACTCAGTTAGAAATCGCATGAGCGTATTGATACCGCTAAACGTGGTCGTTTCCTTTGAGTCTTCGAAGGCTCCTTTTGGCAACGAGCTTTTATCAATGCAGCACGTTGTAAATCCCGTATCCAGTATTGCCCGTATTTTGAAAGGGGGCACGCCTGGGATGTCGTATAATACTTCTAGGTTGAACAACCTATTGATTACACGCCTGGTATAGGTATCTTTGAGCGTAAAAGAAAGATCCTTCAGCCGCCTCTGCAATGCCGCTTCGGTGCACATGTCCTTCAGGTATTGATAGGTAAAATGTATTCTTGGCATAACTCCTATCGTAACACCTGGATTTTTCTGGTAGAAAGCAGCTTCTACCTTATTCCCAATCAGCGTCGGCATTTTTCACCGGGGGGAGGGGAGATAGATTTGCTCGCTCAACTTAGCGGCAAAACAGAGGGAGCTTTCGTCCACAATGAAACATTCCAGGACGATCTTGACATGGATTACCCGCAACTACACAAATTTCAAAATGCAGCGTATTCCGGTGTCACAGGAGAAGCTTCTAAAGAGATATGTCCCAGCAACAGAGCCACATATGGGACCTCTATCTTACCCACCAGCACAGGCTGGAACGAGTAGACCAGAACCGCCAAAGTTCGACGTCGCCCAGTATAAAGGCAAAAGGGCAACGGCACCAGATGGCAACTGGACTCTACCACCCGCACAGCTCACACAAGGGGCTATGCTAGTACTTCCAACAGACATTGGACTGTATGAGGATGTAATCGTTCGGGAGTCGCAACGGTCAACCTATGCAGCGATAAAGTCTTTGCCAACAATCAGGCAAAGGTGGACTACATTGAAAATCACTAGGGGGAAATCGAGAAAGCCACATGGATCCAAGGGCACGAATGGCGTACAAAATGGGTAATACCGCAATCGTGGAAATGGCGGATGATACTCACAATATTACCGCCCAAATAAGCGTATATTCTCGTTAGAGAACCCATACTGTGGTTCCATAGACGCCTGCATCAGCCTATCGGGACTTGGAGAGATTAACATGTGACCAACCTAAGGATCTCTTCCAAGACATCAACGATTATAAGGCTCTAGCAAAGAAAATCAGGTCGGATGTTCATATCTGAAGAATTATCGGAGAAATTCTTCCGGAAAATGCCAACACTGATCGGGAAGAAGGTAGAAGACGCTTTCTACCAGAAGAATCCAGGTGTCACGATAGGAGTAATGCCACGAATACATTTTACCTATCAATACCTGAAGAACATGTGTACTGAAGCGGCATTGCAGAGGCAGCTGAAGGATCTTTCTTTCTGCTCAAAGATACCTATACCAGGGTATTACGGAAAACCTGCAAAATACGGTGTAGGCAAAGCCCAGACATATAAGGGCAAGCCTCATAAAACACATGCAAGGATCTTCAAAAAAAAAATGCAGATCATGTGAAGAAGTGCAAGTGTTACCGGTGCGGAGAAATAGGTCACTACGCTGATCAATGCACCAATAAGAGGCAAGATGTTGCAAGGGCAGCCATGACTGAAGGGTTGCAACTACCAGACGAATGGGAGATCATGTCGGTAGATCCAGATGAACCAGATTCAGAGGGAATTTGCAGCATCTCTGAAGGAGAAGGTAAACCCGGACTGGCAAAGAACAGAGATCGCCTCCGGGAAGAAGTACCTTCATGCTACGGTCGTGGAGACCAACAGTGCAGCTACCACCGGAACAGGAAGGATGTATCCATGAATGGCAGCACTGTGAACCAGCAGATTGGTAAGTCATCTGCTCAGCCTGTAAGCTGGAAACAAGACAGACGGCGCGTGCTCATTGTAACAAATGCAAGGTAGCCACCTGTCCTGTATGCGCAATGCACTATTTTGACATAGTCATCCAGCTCAAAAGGTCAACTCCCCCGGGATATCAAGATAAGGATAAACTGATCAAAGAACTCTTATCCTTCATGAACTGGCAGTCGGGAGAAATTGACAGGCTGCAACAGGAGGTTGAAAGGTTGGAAAAGGCTCTTGAGGGATCATTAATGGCAGAATATATATCCACCCTCAATCCAGCTTTTGCAGAACCTCCCCCGCAACAAAAGGAAGATACTAATGGCGGGACAGAAACTGATGAGCCAGAGGAGACAAGGAAAGAAGCAAGCTGTGTGTTAATTGAAGATCAACACAGCTGCATGATAGCCAACAGTTACGGTCAACCGCTAAGGACCTCAAGGCGTATAATCAACAGGCTGTTCAACCCGGAAGTATTATACGACATCCCAGGCGTGCCCCCTTTCAAAATACGGGCAATACTGGATACGGGATGTACAACGTGCTGCATTGATAAAAGCTCGTTGCCAAAAGGAGCCTTCGAAGACTCAAAAGAAACGACCACGTTTAGCGGTATCAATACTGTATCCACCGCTACGGAGAAGCTGAAGGCAGGAATGATGACCATTGGGGAACATAAATTTCGTATACCATTCACGTATACATTCCCAATGAAGACAAGTGATGGGATCCAATGCCTAATTGGGTGTAATTTCATACGATCCCTATACGGTGGAGTACGATTGGAAGGGAATGTGATCACATTCTACAAAAACATCATCTCCATTGACTCAAGGCCAGACTTGGAAGTCGCAGCAAGAGTCGCCATAGCAGAGCTGGAAATGGATGAAGAAGAATACATAGAGCTCAGCTACGAATGCGCCAAGTTTGCGTACGGACCCACAAGCATTGGGTTCAAAGAAAGGTTCAGCCCACTCCTCCAAAGGTTGCAAGGAACAGGGATTATCGGAGATAACCCATTGGAGCATTGGAGCAGGAACCAGGTGAGGTGTAGAATAGAAGTCATCAACGAAGACCTCACCATACAAGACAAGCCATTGAAGCACGTGACGCCAGCAATGGAGGCAAGCTTCAAGCGTCACATCGATGCACTGCTAGCATTAAAAGTAATAAGAAAAAGCAACAGCAGGCATCGGACAATGGCTATGATTGTCCAATCAGGAACCTCTGTAGATCCACAGACGGGAAAAGAAATACGAGGGAAGGAACGTATGGTGTTCAACTACCGCACCCTCAACGACAATACCCACAAGGATCAGTACAGCCTACCAGGAATCAATACGATTATCAAAAGGGTAGGGATGAGTAAGGTCTTCTCAAAATTTGACCTTAAATCAGGGTTCCATCAGGTGGCCATGGAAGAACAGTCGATCCCTTGGACAGCATTCATCGTCCCAGGAGGTCTCTATGAATGGCTAGTAATGCCATTTGGCCTGAAGAATGCACCGGCGATATTCCAAAGAAAAATGGATAATTGCTTTAAAGGTACTGAAGCCTTTATCGCCGTGTACATTGATGATATCTTGGTATTCTCACAAAATGAAGATGAACATGCTAAGCATCTGGAGAAGATGCTCCATATCTGTGAAGAAAATGGGTTGGTGCTTTCACCCACCAAGATGAAGATCGCAACCCCGGAGATTGATTTCCTCGGAGCAGTCATCGGCAATAGAAGAATAAAGCTGCAAGAACAAATCATCAAGAAAATTGCAGACTTTAAAGATGCCGATCTGCAAGAAAAGAAGGGTATGCGATCATGGCTTGGGATATTAAATTATGCAAGGTCCTATATCCCCAAGCTAGGAACATTGCTTGGACCTTTGTACCAGAAGACCAGCCCCCATGGTGATAAAAGACTCAAACAGTCAGATTGGGAGCTGATCAGGAAGATCAAAGCTGAGGTCAGAAAATTGCCCGACCTTGAGCTACCACCACCGGGTTCGTACATCGTCCTCGAGACAGACGGATGTATGGAAGGATGGGGAGGCGTCTGCAAATGGAAGAAAAAGAAAGCAGACCCCATAACCACCGAGCGAGTTTGTGCTTATGCGAGCGGCAAGTTTGAAGTGATTAAATCCACCATGGATGCTGAAATCAATGCCTGCATCAACACACTCGAGTCTCTGAAAATCCACTACCTTGACCAAACGGAGATCACTCTGAGGACTGATTGTCAAGCTATTGTCAGCTTTTATAATAAGTCCGCCCAGAATAAACCGTCTAGAGTTAGATGGATGAAATTCACTGACTACCTTACCGGCACAGGCATCACCATTAACATTGAACACATAGATGGAAAGAATAATGTCTTAGCAGATTCTCTGTCTAGGCTTGTCTCATATCTTTGTGTTACAGGTGCACTATTGCCAGAAGAGGAGTCATGTCTACAGGAGTTGGAACACGCCATGAAAGAGCTGTCCGCAACCAGCTTAGGTTCGAGGCAAGAAGACGAGGAACTGATAGCACAAACTGTGCAACGGCTATTACCCTCGACACCTTCAGAGAAACCTTGGACCGGGTTCACCAGCGGCCAGCAACAAATGAACAACTCTGGTATTGGGCCATCAAAGCAGAGGCCCTTGAAGAAGAAGCAGCCCAACGGGCACTGACAGCCCTCGAGGGCTACAGGCAGATCCTGCGCCACAAAGCCCAATTCATACAGGGGCATTTTGGATCTGCCATCCCAGTTGAAGAAGGCCCATCAATGGCAAGAATAGGTCCCTACTGTTACAAAGATCGGGTTGAAACCATGCGGCCAGTTAGTCAGAAGAGGTAGGCTGAAGCCTAGTCGATATCCAGCCTAGAAACGTTGGATTCCATTTCGCCCACCTCGATGGAAGGTGCCAACATCCACCAACTATCCAGTACATACGTGTGCGGCTCTGATTAAAGATGCCATAATTAAAGTTTGTCGGCCACATGTTTAGGCCAGCTTTTACTTTTAGTAGGTGGAACTACTTTCCGCCTTTTGCTTTTTATTTTGTCGGGGGAATCTTTACTTTCCCACCGAAAGTTGATGTGAACTGGCTCTTTATCACTACCCGATAAGGGAAAAACTGTAGCCAGTGCGTCCTTTTTACTTTGTCGGCCAACTACTTTGGCCATTAGTGTGTCTTCTTTAGTTAGTGGGAATCTTTTGTGATAGTGGTAGGGCCATATGAGCACCTAACCTTATCAATTCCCATTTATAAAAGAAGAGAACTAAGAGTTGCTGAACACACAGAAAATACTTCTGAAGTTCAATTCTCTCTCTCTTCCGCACTCTGACTATTGTAAAGAAAGGTTTCGAAGTTTAAATACCACTTCCCTTTCCGATCCATTTTTGTCAATTTATACTTGGTATCGTAGCTTATAAAGGTATTAACCATTGTTTAATGGCAAAACCTTAAATTTAGTTTAAGCCTTAGGCGAATGCAAAGTCTACCAAATTTACTTTGATATCTCCCTCTTTATTGGTATTCATTCAAATCATTGTTAACCAAAGTCATTCAACCTATCTATCTTGATCCTTAAGAAAAAAGCAAAGGGCGCAAGATGCGCGTAAGTAACCAAGAGAGTTCACTGTCCGTCGTACGAGCGCTTTTAAGGGTTCTTGATAGATAAGCAGAAAAGATACTTTGGATTTTAATAAATCATATATGAATGTCAGCCGAGTGGGAGGCCTCAATTCAAAGGTGGTACGACAATTCACGCATAGCCGGGCTTAAACTCCTTTTAATAGAAGAGACTAACCCCTCTACTAAGCATAGCCTAAAAACAATCCACCACAACGGTCTTGTAATCTACGACCGTTTATCCCTTTTCTCCAAAGTTTCCTTGAAATACTACAAGGAAATTACAGAAGCTCACCACCATACCCTAAAATCCCTTACCACTCTTGAAGAAGAGTTGGTTAAAATTAAGGAACAGGTCGCTAGCCTTACCAAAAGGCGACCACTCACCCGTGACGAGGTTAAATCCCTCGTACTTGAAATTGCCGAGCAGCCTAAGCTCGTGGAAAAACAGGCCCTTGAGCTTACCCAAAGGCTCGAGGAACAATTAAAAAAGGTTGAGATTCTAGCTGAGAAGATCCACCAAACTCAGTTAGAAATCGCATGAGCCACACTTGGAAGGACTCCGAGGAGGAACCTTCCTACGAAGCAGCTCTAGAGGCCACAAAAGACCTCTCTCAACCATCAAGGGGTTTCCTCCAACTCCCCTTGACCACCCGGGGCTCCACTGAACAGTCGGAGCGTATAATAGCCCAGAATAACACTATTTTGGAGCTACTGGTGCAACTTGATAAACGCACCGAATTCACATGTGCGCAGTCGACCGGATCTACGCCACAACCAAGGCTTCCCCCCGCGACTTAGGGAAGACCTTGACGGATCTGAAGGCCCAGTTCGATGGGGCCAGCCTTGGGCTCCCAGGCCCAAAAACAAAAGGGGTTTCGTCAGCAACCACCCCCTTTTACGTCTACCAGAACCCTGATACAATATATCAGGAGGAAGTTCGGAAAACGTTCCGCCGATGGGCCTACCGCGACAAGGGGAAAGCCAAAGCCCCTGAGGACAAAGGTGCAGGAGGCACCAGCTAGGGTGAGCCTTCACCCCCGTATGCAAGCATGGCCGGCAGAAAAGCTACTGGAATGGCAAGAATTACCTTGCTGCCGACGGAAAGACAAAGATCCTCTCCGATGGAGCAAAGAGGATCTTGAAGACTATTCAGACCCGCATCCATCAGCAAAAGCGGGCTGAACGAAGAATGAAGGCGTGCCGAAAGGTTCGTCAACTGGTGGCCTTGAAGAAATTCAGGCAGATTATGGCCACCACCAGGAGAGAGCCGTTGCAACACGGCTATGAAGGCCGGTGCTCACGACGGCACCGGCGAGAAGGTGGTGGTCTCAATACTCCCCGTGAGCTAAGAGCCAATGGGGGATCAAACTTCCCCCAAGCGCGCGCAGGCGTCCGCTCCCAACGAACGCCACACACGCAGGTAGCCTCTATAGCCCACTTGGGGTGTGACACCGCCTCACGGCGAGGGGTTCTTCCACAAGACCCAACAGAGCGCATTCCCCGTCGACAGGAAACGCAAACGCAGGTGACCCCGCCATTGAAGATCGTAATGGGGACCCCACGAGAGAAGAGCAAGGTAGCCCATCGGCAAGCCGCATGCTCGAGTCAACGCAAAGACAACGACGTCGTAAGAAGCCTCGGAACAACGTTCGAACCCCCGACCAACAAATTGAGATTAGTGCGAAGAAGAGCTAATCTCGTTCAGCCAAGTACTATACTGCGTCGAAGACTTACTGAGAGGAGCCTTCATAGGGTTTACCAACACTACACTGAAGAAAGAATAAACGTAGTGGGTAATCAACTAGAGGTCCCCTTCATCACACAGCAGAGCTATCATAGACTGGCCTCAGAAGGGATGCAACACCTACATATAGGCCTAGTCATGATAAGGCTCCAAGCATTACATCGGAGCCATGCTGGAACAAACGCGCTGGTAGTCTTAAGAGACACCAGGTGGGGTGATGATCGCGAAATACTAAGCTCAATGGAGATCGATCTAACCTGGGAACGCAGCTGGTATATGTGTTTCCCAACATCATGCTCAGTATCAATGACTTCTTCAATGCTACACAGTAGTCCATACAGGCACCCATGGATATGAGAATTGGAGCGAGAGAGCACCCTGCTTTGCTAACAAAGAGCTCTCGTTGGAAGGTTGTCTAATACCTCCCATACTAATTACCGCTATGATATCAGCAGCGTAACGGAGCATCTGCAAAGTACAGGAGTTCAGGCTATACCAAAGAACGCCTAGAACCACCCTACAGCTCCAGGAAAGACAATGGATAGTGCAACCAGCGCGAAGATCAACAGGGATGATCCCAACCAGGTTCACTAGCCATACAAGGGGAGATGGGTCTGTATCACTCAGATTTCATTCATATAACCCATTACCCCCAGTATTACCATCAGGGCCACCACAATTACCTCAAGATGAACCGGCGGATGATGAAGAAGAAGAACTCCTAGCCAATGACGGAGAATCTTCTTATATGCTGATCGAGCAGGGAGATGAACAGGACACGGACCCTATCATTTGGTCCTCACTACAATGCTCGCCAACCGTATTAAACATAACCCAAAGTTGATGAATTGGTAAGCCAAACCCAATTCAGGTGCCTTGAACCACACACTGTTCTTCCACAAGACAAAGGATGATGAAGACATCGCAGACAACTCACCAGTCTACGATGATGACTCCAACTCCTCTTATGATGATACTATCGAATGGGAAATGTAATTTCATACGATCCCTATACGGTGGAGTACGATTAGAAGGAAATGTCATCACCTTCTACAAAAACATCGTCTCCATTGACTCATGTCCACTCTTAATGTTGATCGCTTCTTCATTCTGAGCCACACTATCAGCATTGATAACCTTAATGGCCTGCTGATCTTCTTGTAAGGCATCAAACTTGTTATGAACAACTATATCAATAGCCTGTTGACTTTGCTTTTGAGTAGTTTCATATATGCTTGTAGATGGTGGCTGATCAAGCACTCTATTATCTTTCACTACATTCCAATTTCCAGGATCACCAAGCACTTTGACACTAGACAATAATCTAGCATTAAACCTCCTTCTATTATTATGTTGATTCTTTCTTTTCTTCTCAGGGATTGGATTTTGAGGAATTTCATGATGAATCACAGCTTTTTGTCTTCCAAAATTAACAGGCATGTCCTGTTTAGTAACCACAATGGATGAGTTTCCCTTATCTTCACTTATAACTACCTGTTTTACATTCTCCTGAACATCAATACCCTTCTCTTCATCATCAACATATGCTAGTTCAGGGTGTAAGTTCCAGCATTCATCTTCAGAATGACCTTGTAACTTGCATTCACAACAAGATTTTTGGCAAATAATCATATCTCGATCTTTACTTTATCCACTCTAATTCCCTGAGTTTCGTCATCTTCAATTTCCATGTTCACATAGGAAGGTAGATCAGCCAACAAGTCTAGCAAAACTTTAACTCGTGCACAGCTTAGTCTAGTTCTATTCTCAGTTGCTTTATCTAGGTGTAGTGGAATTCCAACAGCAGAAGCAAGTGAAAATAGAGATTCTTGACCAAAGAAAGTTGGCATAAGATCTGGGAATGAGATCCAAGTAATCACCCTAGATATTTCTTCATCTATTTTAAACTTAGTATCATAAATTAAAGACCTCATTTGATAAGAACATCCATCCCTCGACTGTATATAATATGACCCTTTGGAACATAGATTAATAAAGTCCTCCCTGAGAGATAAACGTATCAATACATGCCTACGTCTAAATAGACCAATTTCACACTGTCCTTTAATCCCACATTGCGCAGGCACAATGGTACGTAGTTCTTCCATCTCAGGCCAGCCATAAGAAAACTTACCAATGACGGCATATTGAAATTTCTGCATTCGTTCCATTTGTTCTACTTCATTTTGTTTCCAACGTAATACTGGTACACCATTGCAAAAGGTTACATTCTTCAACGGAATATTTGACGTAGGGTTAGGGTTTTGCATGGGGTTCAAAGTGTGTGGATTAAACAAGTCATTGTATTTGGTCTTTGCAGTTTCTAGTTGGGTTGGAATGTTGTCTATGATGGTGGTGGATGTGTTAGTAGCCTGGCCAGCCATCAACGGCGGCTGACCAGTGGCCAATGTGGCCATCTTCTCGTAGGGACGACTAGGTTAGGGTTTGCATATAGGGTTTAGGAGAGAGAAGATCATTCAAGGATGAATGATCCCAAGGGAGAGATAATGTAACACCTCAGGCACGTAAAAGGCTTCTCTGTTATCAGTTTGGGAGGAAAAAATTACGCAGCAACTGAGTACCCTTGATGTATTGTATGTGCAACGTGACTTTATTTCTTGGCAGCAACACGAGTTTTATGTTTGGATAAACAAGTATAATTCTTCTCAAGAACTAACATACGAGTTTCGCGCACCATTTCGATCTCGTTGTTCCATTTTATTGCGTTATTAAATCCAGACTTTCTCCGAAGTGAAGTAAAGTGGAAAAATAGTTGTTCTTAACGTATAAGGTAAGAATTTCCTCTCCTAGATATTTTCAAATTCATCCAAGTCATAGCTAAATTGTGAGATGAGAACTACGGGATTAATGGCGGGGAATCATATAAGCTGTTGTCGTTGTTGTGTGGACTATTTTGGAGTGTATTTTTAGTTGTGGCGGGTGGAATTCTAAGAGTTTAGCTTATGTATGTTGTTGTTCATGTTGTGGTTCTTCATTTTGAGTTGAGGACGTGATAAAAATAGGGGAGATGCTGCCAGATTCTTTATAGAAATGAATTATCATTTAATATACATCATATACCAGTGTTCTCTAAGTTGATGGGTGTATTATCATTGGTATAGGTTGAAGTGCTAATTAAGGCGAGTTTATTATTGAGTGCATATTGACTACACGATGTATGTTAAGGCTAACCTTGCCTTTTTTCCTTTGGCATGGTCTATATGGAAAAAAATGTAACCAACGTTCCTAATAATGACTCTATTCCTAGAAGTGTTAAGAGCTTATGTCTTTGTTTCCCATATAATAATATTGATCATGTCTTGAGTTCCTACGTCCCGAAGGGGCGTATATATAAGGTTTCATATTTTTTATACATTTTCATAAGGATTCTAAGTCCCGAAGGGGGCGTATGATAATAAGAAGATGTTCTTAACAAGGTAGGAAGGTAACGACTAGAAAGTCACTCCGAAGGGAGTTTCGAGTTTCATAAGTCTTGTCATGCATAATCTATACATACATATTTATATACTTATGTATCATGATATTATGGGGAATGGGAAGGGCTATGGCGTTATATACGCAAACCACCTGATCAGTTGGTATATGATGATTATGATGCCCGAAGGGGCCGATATGATATGATGCTAGACGGAGCAAATGGGTAAAGGCATATATATACATACATATATGATATTCATGCATTGCATTGTATTTGCATCACGCACATTGTATTCAAAAAGGTTGTATGCCCTATGGACGGACTATGATACGCATAGGTGCACAATCATTCAGATATGGCTATACATACGAGAGTTGTAAAGGGACATATATGCTAGATTCTCATCAGTACAGTAATGTTATAGATACATAAAGATGCAAACAATTGTGCGTAAGAGGTTAAAGTATCACACACGTTTCAGTCCTCAGTGGTAAGTCAAAGGTTCACAGGTTGATTCTTATCCCTCTTATTCTACAGTATGATATTGTTATTATTATGTTTCATTCCTCCTTACGTACTCGGTACATTGTTTAATACTGACGTCCCATTGCCTAGGGGCACTACGTTCATGCTCGCAGGTTCAGACAGGTTGACAGAAGGATTGCACTGATAGGGATTGCCTAGTATCAGCTTGGATTGGTGAGCTCTACTTCTTTCTGGAGCATTGCCGAGTCAGTATGTCGTATATGTATTTCAGGTTATGGGTATGTCGGGGCCCTGTCCCAACATATATGTATCTATTACAGTTATGTATTCTTAGAGTCTTTGCAGACAGAGTCATGCACACATGAGTCATATCATGTTAGTCGTAGGGTTAGCCTCGTAGGCCCTTGTACTTATACATATGTATGCCTTTGGGCTGTTGATTATAGAAACGTATGTTGCTCTAGATGGCCCAGTGCTTGTTATATATGATATCATCATGTTCACAGGTTGGTCTCATTGTCCTTGTTTGTCCTTTGGGACATAGAGCATGCTAGTTACAGTTCGGTCCGCTCGGTCCTACCAGGTACCGGGTGCCATCATACCTCACCAAGGTTGGGGTGTGACACTACTCTTAGAAGTAGTAGGAGTACTCTTGTCTTTAATTTTCCTGTACCACCCTTTGTGGTTATTCCTCCTATTCATAGGTCTTGAGATTACGTACGTTGATAATCTTAGCTTAAAGATGTTTATCGGAGGTAGCACGACCTTCTGTCACTCCGAGAGTCCTTATTGTATATCTTTACTTATGCATCACATTCATTTATACATATGCACATTGACCCATGACCAGAAGAGAGTTATATACGCGTATGGTATATGTATATGGGGTATGGGGAAAGGGAAGGCGTTATATGCACATCACCACCTGATCAGCTAGCACATGATGATGATGATGATGCCAACAGAGGCTGATATGATATGATGGGATGCCCTCTGAGGCATGATGACGATATGTACACACACATATATATATGTATGACCTGACATTTCATATGCATATGCATAATATTTACATATTTCATGATTCCCAGAGATATACAGATCACATGCGCATATGCATGATATTATGTATTTCATGATTCACAGAGATATTCAGACGTACAGATTGAATCTCATGTCTCATACTTCTTTCATGTCTCTTATATGTTGTTTTCATGCCTTACATACTCGGTACATTATTCGTACTGAATCCCCTATTGCCTGGGAGACTGCGTTTCATGCCCACAGGTCTTGCGATACAGGTTGGTGACCCGTCCAGTAGGATATCAGCTCAGCGGCTAGTGTTTATGCACTCCATTTTTTCCGGAGTTGCCGTAAGTCAGCATGATTATATATATATATATATATATATAGATACACACACCCACATATGCATGGGTATGGCGGGGCCCTATCCCGACAACGTTATGTCAGGTATTCCAAAGAGAGGCTTGTAGATAGTTATGTACAGTCATATGATGTTCAATCTGTTATTTCATATGTTGTTGCGCAGTTGAGTACGACGGTCTCGTTGGCTCGCACAGTACGTCTACTATGTTTATGTAGTTGAGTTCTTACAAGTTACACTGTTTCAGATATGGTTTCCCTATCATCCCATAGTGTATCACATGGCAGCCCCATCGGTTCGCTTATGTTTACGTTTATGTTATAGATTGTACGTCAGGTGGTACTTGGCTAGTATGGTCAGGTTCTCGTGATGGCCCTTCGGTTTGGTTGTGACACTCACTTCGAGGGTGTTGAACACTAATACCAACAATCCTCTCCCTTACTAAAATAGGCATCAGTCCCTCATACGTCGCCCAAATTTGATGATTCTTTTTGCTATGGCTTTGTAATTATGATACAGATCTAATGGCTCAATTGAAACACAAAAAAAGGTCTTTTGATCAATATGTTACCCTTTATGGCCAAATAAACTACACCGGAAATATCAAATACGAGCACGACACAACCCAAATCCATCAAAAACTCATCGAAATCTCACCAAACTTGCGAAAAAGTTCAAAATCATCATAAAAACTTATTTGAACTTTTATAACATCGACACGGGGTCTTCTTGTCCCGATGCTGACCTTGGTCAACTCCAAATCATCTAAAAAACTAGTTTCTCAACCATCCACCTCAATCACACCCGAACCTCTCGAGAATCGAACCAATGACTCCACTAAGTCAAAAATCACATTCCAGACCTAATGGAATTGAAAAAACTTTGAAAAAGGCTCATTTACCCCTGATGTTGACTCTGATCAAACCTCTTCATTTCTTAACTTAATGATTTTCAAAATATCCTTTTCCTTACCCAAAACATATCTGAAAGCCATGGGAATCATGCCACTAATCCCCGAAAGTCATAAACATCAATACGAAGCTAATGGAACCAACAAATTTCCAATCCGAGTCCTATTTCTTTTTGTGACAATCTTTCACCATAAATAGGCATATTAAACGCTGAAATAGACTTTATTGTCAAAAACGTACTAAATGAACACTAAAATTAGTTCCGTCAATTTCTATATGTGACAAATAATATTACAAATCTAATGGAATCTTCAGTCACCAATCAGAGTATGTTTTCTCCAAACAAAAAATTAATCCAAATAGTTGAATATCGAAATTTCCAAAATGAAACCATCTCCCAAAATGAACCAAATGATATCCGTCTGACTTAAAATTTTGCAAGAGAGTCAAAATAATTATTACAGAGCTTCTGGAATAGACGACACACAAAATAAAGCATTGGTTCTCAAAACGACCGACCGGATCGTTACATCATCCACCACTTAAACACACGTTCATCCGCGAACGTAAAGGAAAATAAGGTATCTGAACTATCAAAAACCTAAGAATATCAACACCATATGTCCGACTAGGTCTCCTAAGTAGCCTCCTTGACCGGTTGATGCCTCTATTGAACCTTCACTTAAATAATATCTTTGGATCTCAACTTCCGAATTGGCCAATGCAAAATGACTACTGGCTCTTCCTCAAAAGTAAAATTTAGATCAAGAAACACTAAAACCAATTGAATCACATGAGCGCCATCCGAATGGTACTTCTTGAGCATCGAAATATGAAATACGGGTTGATCCTGAAACACGTCGACCTATTCAGACCCAATCACATAGACAATCTTGCTAGGATCTTCTAAACCAACACATCGTCCTGTTCAGACCCAATCATACTATAGTAGATAATGAAAAGGAATTGGAAACAACTGAGATATATATCATACGTATATCATAAAGAGTATTTTAACCAAATAAGTAAATTACCAACCCCTAAGGCCTCTTACGGTGATCCGTGACAACATAACACAATGCTTGTCCATCTTTTCTCCAAACTATGTTTGAAACCCAGACTGCCGGGGGCTTACTACATAGTGAACCAAAATTTAAGTCTCACATTGTAACGACTCACTTAGTCGTTATGCGTGCTTTGACCATTCTATCCTTGCTAGTACTTTCTCGAGGCTAGAAATGAGCGAACCTAAATAATTTGGCTTTGTTGTATGTTGTGTTTTGTGACTTGTAAGTGTAACGACCCTCTTGGTTGTTATAGTCTTTTCGGTAATTTTTTACCTTTTCTCAAGCTTATTAGCGCACTTTCGACTCGAGGGGACCGTTGACACACTTCTCGAGGTGTTCAAAATTGATTTGGGTGACTTTTTGGAAAAATTGGGCTTTGTGCGAAAAAGAGTTGACTCAAAGTTGATTTTTGGGTAAATGCGCCTTTTTCAGCAATCCGTTGATTTGGAGAGGTTCGGATGGTCCTTTAGGACTTGTGTGCATATATAGTTTGGTTCCTAATACACTCGGGTGCATTTTGGGACTTGGGTTGGGAAGTTAAAATTAAGGTATCGGGGGTTAATTCTGTCAACAAGACCTCCGTTGGGAATTTTTAAAACCCCCAAAAATGCGTTCGTGACGTGGGTT